>NC_134693.1:15357417-15657417 GCF_050947455.1 Rhinoderma darwinii | reverse complement strand
TGGACAAAATAATAAGTATTACAATACTGCCCCCAAAGGATAAGAATACAACTACAATAATACTGCTCCCTCTGTACAGGAATATAACTACTATAATGGTATGTGCACACGAGAACTGTCTTTTACGTCTGAAAAGACAGACTGTTTTCAGGAGAAAACAGCTGCGTCGTTTCAGACGTAAAAGCTCCTCCTCGCATTATGAGAGGCGTCTTTGACGCCCGTAATCTTGAGCTGCTCTTCATTGAATGCAATGAAGAACGGCTCAAATTACGTTGCAAAGAAGTGTCCCGCACGTCTTTGCCGAGGCAGTCAATTTACGCGTCATCGTTTGACAGCTGTCAAACGACGACGCGTAAATGACCGGTCGTCGGCACAGTACGTCGGCAAACCCATTCAAATGAATGGGCAGATGTTTGCCGACGTATTGTAGCCGTATTTTCAGACGTAAAACGAGGCATAATACGCCTCGTTTACGTCTGAAAATACGTCAGGTGAACCCAGCCTAACACTGCCCTCTATGTACAAGAATATAACTACTATAATACTGCCCCCTATATACAAGAATATAACTACTATAATACTGCTCCTATATACAAGAATATAACTACTATAATACTGCCCCTATATACAAGGATATAACTACTATAATACTGCCTCCTATATACAAGAATATAACTACTATAATACTGCCCCCTATACACAAGAATATAACTACTATAATACTGCCCCTATATACAAGAATATAACTACTATAATACTGCCCCTATATACAAGAATATAACTAATATAATACTGCTCCTATATACAAGAATATAACTACTATAATACTACCCCCTATATACAAGAATATAACTACTATCATACTGCCCCCTATATATAAGAATATAACTACTATAATATTGCCCCTATATACAAGAATATAACTACTATAATACTGCTCCTATATACAAGAATATAACTACTATAATACTGCCCCTATAAACAAGGATATAACTACTATCATACTGCCCCCTATATACAAGAATATAACTACTATAATACTGATCCTATATACAAGAATATAACTACTATAATACTGCTCCCTATATACAAGAATATAACAACTATAATACTGATCCCCTAGATACAAGAATATAACTACTATAATACTACTCCCTATATACAAGAATATAACTACTATAATACTGCCCCTTATATACAAGAATATAACTACTATAATACTGCTCCTATATACAAGAATATAACTACTATAATACTGTCCCTATATACAATAATATAACTACTATAATACTGCTCCTTATATACAAGAATATAACTACTATAATACTGCTCCTATATACAAGAATATAACTACTATAAGGGCATGGCCAGACATAGCGGAATTGCTCTGGAATTCCGCTGCGGACACTCCGCAGCGGAAATCCGCAGCGGACCCGTTTCTCCATTGCCTTCCACAGCTTTGTGGTTGGGTTCGTTTGCACGTTGCGGACAATTCCGCTGCGGAGCATAGGCTGCGGTGCGGAATTTGGTGTCCGCAGCATACAATGGTTGTTGCGGACGTGTGGCGGACTGGTAGCGGACTCATTGCGGAATTTCTCCATTGACTTCAATGGAGATTCAAAATTCTGCAATGAAGTCCGCAGATGTCATATAGATGTAATGTACATGTTATGTGTGCTGCGGAGCGTATTGGTTTTTTAACATGACATTTCTTCATTCTGGCTGGACCTATGTATTTCTAGGTCTACAGCCAGACTGAGGAAGTCAATGGGGCTCCCATAATTACGGGTGACTATGTGTGTGCACCCGTAATTACGGGAGCGTTGCTAGGCGACGTCAGTAAATAGTCACTGTCCAGGGTGCTGAAAGAGTTAAGCGATCAGCAGTAACTATTTCAGCACCCTGGACAGTGACTTCCGATCACAGTATAAAGCAACCTGTAAAAAAAATAGAAGTTCATACTTACCGAGAACTCCCTGCTTCTTCCTCCAGTCCGGTTTCCCAGGATGACGTTTCAGTCTAAGTGACGGCTGCAGCCAATCACAGGCTGCAGCGGTCACATGGACTGCCGCGTCATCCAGGGAGGTCGGGCTGGATGCCGAAAGAAGGACGCGTCACCAAGACAACGGCCGGTAAGTATGAAATTCTTTTACTTTCACTAGGGAAAGTGCTGGCCCTTCTCTCTATCCTGCACTGATAGAGAGAAGGGATGTACTTCACCTCAATACGCAACGGCCAGTCCGCATCAATTTACTGCACATTTTGGGCAGATCCGCAACAGAATCTGCAACGCAGATTCTGTGCGGCATTGATGCGGACAGTTGCGGAAGAATTCCGCCACGTCTGGGCATGCCCCAATACTGCCCCTATATACAAGAACAAAACTACTATAATATAGCCCCCTATATACAAGAATATAACTACTATAATACTGCCCCTATATACAAGAATATAAATACTATAATACTGCCCTTTATATACAAGAATATAACTACTATAATACTGCCCCTGTATACAAGAATATAACTACTATAATACTGATCCCTATATACAAGAATATAACTACTATAATACTGCCCCTATATACAAGAATATAACTACTATAATACTGCTCCCTATATACAAGAATATAACTACTATAATACTGCTCCTATATACAAGAATATAACTACTATAATACTGCCCCTATATACAAGAATATAACTACTATAATACTGCTCCCTATATACAAGAATATAACTACTATAATACTGCTCCTATATACAAGAATATAACTACTATAATACTGATCCCTATATACAAGAATATAACTACTATAATACTGCCCCTATATACAAGAATATAACTACTATAATACTGCTCCCTATATACAAGAATATAACTACTATAATACTGCTCCTATATACAAGAATATAACTACTATAATACTGATCCCTATATACAAGAATATAACTACTATAATACTGCCCCTATATACAAGAATATAACTACTATAATACTGCCCTTTATATACAAGAATATAACTACTATAATACTGCCCCTATATACAAGAATATAACTACTATAATATAGCCCCCTATATACAAGAATATAACGAGTATAATACTGCCCCTATATACAGGAATATAACTACTATAATACTGCCCCCTATATACAAGAATATAACTACTATAATACTGCCCCTATATACAAGTATGTAACTACTATAATACTGCCCCCTATATACAAGAATATAACTACTATAATAATGCTCCTTATATACAAGTATATTACTACTATAATACTGCTCCTATATACCAGAATATAACTACTATAATACTGCTCCTATATACAAGAATATAACTACTATAATACTGCCCCCTATATACAAGAATATAACTACTATAATACTGCCCCTATATACAAGAATATAACTACTATAATACTGCCCCCTATGTACAAGAATATAACTACTATAATACTGCCCCCTGTATACAAGAATATAACTACTATAATACTGCTCCTATATATAAGAATATAACTACTATAATACTGACCCTATATACAAGAATATAACTACTATATTACTGCCCCTATATACAAGAATATAACTATTATAATACTGCCCCCTATATACAAGAATATAACTACTATAATACTGCCCCCTATATACAAGACTATAACTACTATAATACTGCTCCCTATGTACAAGAATATAACTACTATAATACTGCCCCTATATACAAGAATATAACTACTATAATACTGCTCCCTATATATGAGAATATAACTACTATAATACTGCCTCTATGTACAAGAATATAACTACTATAATACTGCTCCTATATACAAGAATATAACTACTATAATACTGCTCCTATATACGAGAATATAACTACTATAATACTGCCTCTATGTACAAGAATATAACTACTATAATACTGCTCCCTATATACAAGAATATAACTACTATAATACTGCTCCTATATACAAGAATATAACTACTATAATACTGCCCCTATATACAAGAATATAACTACTATAATACTGCCCCTATATACAAGTATGTAACTACTATAATACTGCCCCCTATATACAAGAATATAACTACTATAATAATGCTCCTTATATACAAGTATATTACTACTATAATACTGCTCCTATATACCAGAATATAACTACTATAATACTGCTCCTATATACAAGAATATAACTACTATAATACTGCCCCCTATATACAAGAATATAACTACTATAATGATCTTTTTTATTTGAAAACTTGCAACAAAATATTACAATGTATTTACAAGACAGTCATGACAAATATAGAACAAAACTTGTCTCTTAATAACATCACAAATATTAAACAAAGCATGATATATTAATATTCCTCCAGTATAAATTCAAATTATTTTCCATATCTTTCCTATACACAGTCTTAAGACTTTCCAAGATATTATGCCTGACAGTATTACAGGAGAGTTCTTCTTTATTGATGACCAGGCTGCATCGCGCACACCACAGATGATACAGGGTCACCACATTTATGACATATAATGAACTTCTATCATATACACTAAGTTCAGGCTGGAAGTCTCCATACAGTAGCTGAGAGTATGGCTGTCCCACTAGATGTGGTAACTGCAGGGACAGGGACACAGCTTCCCATAATTGTATACTGAAAGGACACTCTAACAGTAGATGTTCCATGGTCTCTAGTATCTGGGGACACTCTTCTCTAGGACAGAATCTGTCCAACATGAATCTACACTTAAGGTTGACTCTAACATACATTTTGCCATGGAATCCTAACCATGCCACGTCCCTCATGTGCGGAGGAACTCTAGAGTCATCCAGGATTTTTGCAGCCTGTCTTATATCAAGGCTCGGGGCTTCCCTCAATTGTATATGGACAGTGAACTGACATCTAAGGAGCTTCTTGTACAACTCCTTCCTATGGAGTAACTTGACATCATCATATAAGATCTTCCATTTAATGATCTTCCTGATTATATTGACTCCATACCAAGACACGTTATTCTTAATGCGCCCTGAGATCCTCTTTATGGGGTCACCTATTGACCATACAGACACAAACTGCTGGATCTGACTTTTAAACAAACTGCCCCATGGCTTCACCTCAGCATTCTTACAAAATAAAAAATTCTTCATCAGAAACATAAGACTAAAGAAGAGCTCCGGGCAGGGCATGGAGAGACCACCTTCCTTATGAGGGAGATAGACAATGTTCCTCCTGACTACATTGACCCTGTTACCCCACAAGAAGCGGAAGAAAACGTTTGTCAGTCTGGGAAGTAAAGTATCCGGTACTGGAAACACCACACTGATATATAGGAAGAGCGGGAGGAGGAAGCTCTTCAACAGGCGGACCTTCTCCTGATACGTCAGCCGCCAGTGCTTCCAGCTCAGCACCTTCTGCTCACACAGCGCTAACTTCTCCTCCCAGTTCACCTTCCCTTCATCCACAGCTCCAAACACAACCCCCAAAATCTTTATCTTCTCCTGAACTGTTCTGAAGGGCACCGAGAAGACATCGCTGTCACTTCCCAACCACAAGGCCTCGCTCTTCTCCATATTCACAGCAGAATTAGACACCTGGGAAAACCTGGCTATCTCTTGCTGTAGAGCTGCACAGTCACCAGCAGAAGACAACATGACCGTCACGTCATCCGCATAGGCGCAGAACTTTATCTCCTCTACTTTATTCTGCAAATGACATTTCAACCCCATAAACTTTTTATTGTCCTGCAATTTCCTTAAAAATGGATCCAGACTAAACACATATAATAATGGGCTGAGAGGGCAGCCTTGCCGCACACCCGACTTTATACTGAAGGCGTCTGCCAAGTGACCATTAATCAGAGGCCGGCTAACTGCCTCCTTATACAGAACCTGCAGCCATTGTACAAACTGCGCAGGAAGGCCGTACTCCAACAACACCTGATACAGGTAGTCATGATGGACTCTATCAAAGGCCTTACTCTGGTCTAAGCCTACTATATATGTCCCCACCTCATGCTGCTTAATATAAGTCATGGATTCTCTCATCAGCAGCAAGGAGTCCTCTATAGTCCGGCCTTTCACACCACACGTCTGATTAGGGATGATGAGATCATCCGCCACCTCACTCAGCCTGTAATACAAGATCTTGGCCAGGATTTTATAATCCGTGTTCAGCAGGGACAATGGACGCCAATTTTTTAAATCTTTCTGATTTCCCTTCTTTGCTAGGAGAACTAGAACAGATTTATACTGCGATTGTAAAAGTTTCCCAGCAGAGAGGCAATCATTATATACCTGCACCAGGTCAGGGGCCAATAAATCCCTGAACTCCTTATAAAACTCGCTGGTCAGGCCGTCCAGACCAGGACTCTTCTTGGTTTTTAAGGAGTCGATGCTCCTCTTTACCTCCTCCTCAGATATAGGGTCAGCCATGCCATCTGCCTGCGCTGGATCTAATTTTGGCAGGGTCACACTCTTCAGATAGGCCTTTATGTCGCCATCTCTAATCTGACTCCCTTCAAACAGTTTTCCATAATAATTTCCAATGATTTTATGAAGTTTTTTCTGTTCTGATTGCTCCATCCCGTTCTCATCTAATAGACTCACCAGACGTTTCTTACTAACCCGGTTCTTACAGGCAATAAAGGGATCTGGGGTATGAACCCCCCAACTATCAAACTGGCCTTCTGCCTTCAGGGACTTGAGGCGATCATACTGCAGCTGTCTCATCTTCTGCTTTATCTGGCGGACGCTCTCTCCGTCTACCTGCTCTCCACTATTCATCTTACTATATAGACGGCTCAGTAGCAGTCTCAGGGCAGAATACCTCATATACTCCATATTACTCCGTCTCTTTGCAGCTCTTATAATAAACTGCTTGATGTCTCTTTTCATGTCCTCCCACCACTCCGCTGTATCATCGCACATACACTGGGTAGTTCTCCGGTCGTTATAAAATGTGATAAAGGACTCTTTAAACTGTGGATCCTGGAGCGCAGAGCTATTTACCTTCCAGTAGCCCTTACCATAGACCACAGCATCGTCCAGATCCAGCGTTACACTCACCATACAATGGTCGGAGAACTCTATAGGACTTATCCTATACTGAGAACACTTCAATTCTTTCTTAATGTACACACGGTCTATTCTGCTTGCATGACCTCCCTTATGATAAGTGTAGGCTTTACGACTACAATGTAGACCATAGGGGTCCACTAAATGAGCCTGCTGGACTAGACTATTGAGAAAATTTTCATCATATCTCAATCTTTTGTGACTACTGGAACGATCCACATTACTGGAGACACTATTGAAGTCACCACTCAAAATAAAGACCTTAGAAGTAAAACAATAGGGCTTAATATTTTGGAATAATTCCCTCCTCTCTTTCCTGGTTTGCTGGGCATAGATATTAATGACTCTATAATGTACAGTGTCCAGGGTAAAGTCCAGCATCAGGCAGCGGCCGGAGCAGAGCTCCAGGACTTTCTCCACTTGTACGTCCATATTATTAAATAGAATTCCTACGCCATCATTTCGTTCCAGTCCAAAGGACCAGAATGATGGTCCGTGTCTCCAGTCTCTCTTGGCTGCGTACACCTGAGCATTGCTCTTCAGATAAGTCTCTTGTATAAAGATGATGTCAGATTTGTCGTCAGACAGACGCTGGAATATCGCCTGCCGCCTGCTCCTATTCTTCACACTGTTCACATTGATGGAGGTGATTTTCAGCATCATCCTGGTTACAGATCTTTCCTACTTTTTTTCCTTCTTCCACTGCTATGTCCCGTTACACCCCATCTTTTGGTGGACATTGGGGGGTCAGAGTCTTCATCCTGAGGTTCGTCGTCTGGGTTGCGTGAGGAGACTTGCTCCATCTCTGCTTCTTCTTCCTGGTCATCTTCTCCCAGCGCACAGTAACGTCCCCCCGTTATCGCCAGCACTGGAGACTCCGGTGATTTCTTTGCAGCAGTGATTTTTTTCCTCGAAGAATCATCTGTTTTACTTCTCCTTTTAACCGTCTGAAATCCCTCCTCATCCATACTGGTCGCTGCGGCTGGATCAGCTGGTTCTTTACTGGTCGCTGCGACTAGATCAGCTGGTTTTTTACTGGTCGCTGCGGCTGGATCAGCTGGTTCCTTACTGGTCGCTGCAGCTGGATCAGCTGGTTCCTTAATGGTGTTGGGCAGATTTTTAGATGTTTTGGTGACAGAGTGACTGGATATTTTACTTTTAGCATGACCTCTATTTTCAGTGGCTGGTGACACTTCTGCAGCATCCACAGATGGGACATTCGTCCCTGGAGCAGGGTCTCTGGTACTTCGGCTTACATCATCGCTGGGGCTTCCAGGTTCTGGGGTTGTATCTACACATATGGAGACATCCTCCTGCTCTTCCTCCATGGCTTCTTTAAAGGTCTCCTCTTTATTATGTTCTGCATGTGGACACTCCCGGAATGTATGTCCAGGTCCTAAGCACAGGTTACAGATGACAGGTCCTGTACACTCGTCCTTCACATGCCCAAACTGACCACATAGTGAGCACTTAATACGGGAACAGTTGAACGCCAGGTGTCTGCCCCCACATCTATGGCACCGTCGCGGTTGACCAGGGTAGTAACATATGCCTCTCTCCGAGCCCAGGTAGAAGGAGTGCGGCAGATGTCTGGTCACTCCATTCTCCTGAACCAGCTGGATCTTGACAGAATATCCTCCATTCCAGATCTCCTCCTCATCATAGATCTTTGTTGGCAGTCTCTTCACCTCACAATATCTGCTCAACCAGTGCTGCAAATCTGCCAGAGCCACCACCTCAGACTGGAACAGGACGGTGGCGGTGACTACCTGGGGTTTAGTCAGCTGGATGACATGTAGATGCTCCCACATCGCGTGCTCCTTTGTATCGTTATAAATACTCCAGAACAAGTCTAGACTATATTGCAGCTTGAAACTGATGTCATAATTCCTGCTGGAGGGAACGTGGATCAGAGCGAACACCTCAGAAGCTTTAAACTTCATAAACTCCTTCAACAAAACTTTCCCAATGTAGAGTCTGGAAGGGATGTTTTCCTCTGGTCCTGAGTACCTGATTCTGACCGCGTTCCTCCTCTGAGGTGTGGGGTTAGTCGGTCTTGTGACGCTGGAGAACAGTCTCCTGTACTGAGGTCTGTCAGCAGGTGGGTCAGGACTGGACCTCTCCTCAGCTGATTGTACTGCAGATCCTCCTGTGTCTGCTCCTGATCGCTGTGTAACCTGCACTCCATTCACTGACACTGCGGACGGCTGAACCTCCAGCACAGGGTCTGCAATGTCCGCCTCAGCCTGTGCCGCTGGTTCATCAGATATCAGACTGTCAATCACCGCGGTGAGCGAGGTCTCACTTATAATGTCAGGACATGAGGCACTTTCTTGCTCACTCCCAGGAGTGCCACTCGCATTTACTTCATCAGTACTGCACATAGAGTCTACTGCAGTTAACCCCTCGTCAGCTGGCACACATTTCTCTGCAGCTTTAGCAGCATTTTTGTTCACTGATTGCACAGACCCCACACATGATGAGAGATGTGATCCTCCAGCCACTGCACACTCATATCTTCCAGGGTTTCCCTGCTCCACAATATTATACACAGTCTTATAGTCAGTGTCTTTTTTTGCAATGATATTTTTTCTCTTCACAGTTTGGGCTCTAGTCTCCCTTTTATTCTCCATTGCCCGGTTCTTTATTTTGGGCACTGTGCATGAGTCTTTCTGCAATCTCTCCTTCAATATCACCAGCTCACGTGTACAAACATCAAGACACTCACATTTCATCAGCTTTGCCTTTGGATCAGTCTCTTGGTTAATTTCAGTTCTCAATTTGCGAACTTGCATTTCCATTTTAAAGATATTTTTCTTTGTCATTTTTGTGCACAATTCACCAACATCATGAGATTCAGTTGACTCACCAGCCACCATTTCCAGATCTTCACCTCCACCATCTCCATGCTGCAGGTCAAACTCCAGACTCTGGGCTTTCCCAGGATCATCAGCCCAGGACCCCTCCCCTCCACCTGGGTCAGAAGCCATGCATAGTCCTAACAGGGAGCTCACAAGCACACGTCTATCCTCTCCTATGGACAAGAATATAACTACTATAATACTGCCCCCTATGTACAAGAATATAACTACTATAATACTGCCCCCTGTATACAAGAATATAACTACTATAATACTGCTCCTATATATAAGAATATAACTACTATAATACTGACCCTATATACAAGAATATAACTACTATATTACTGCCCCTATATACAAGAATATAACTACTATAATACTGCCCCCTTTATACAAGAATATAACTACTATAATACTGCCCCCTATATACAAGACTATAACTACTATAATACTGCTCCCTATGTACAAGAATATAACTACTATAATACTGCCCCTATATACAAGAATATAACTACTATAATACTGCTCCCTATATATGAGAATATAACTACTATAATACTGCCTCTATGTACAAGAATATAACTACTATAATACTGCCCCTATATACAAGAATATAACTACTATAATACTGCTCCCTATATATGAGAATATAACTACTATAATACTGCCTCTATGTACAAGAATATAACTACTATAATACTGCTCCTATATACAAGAATATAACTACTATAATACTGCTCCTATATACGAGAATATAACTACTATAATACTGCCTCTATGTACAAGAATATAACTACTATAATACTGCTCCCTATATACAAGAATATAACTACTATAATACTGCTCCTATATACAAGAATATAACTACTATAATACTGCCCCTATATACAAGAATATAACTACTATAATACTGCCCCTATATACAAGTATGTAACTACTATAATACTGCCCCCTATATACAAGAATATAACTACTATAATAATGCTCCTTATATACAAGTATATTACTACTATAATACTGCTCCTATATACCAGAATATAACTACTATAATACTGCTCCTATATACAAGAATATAACTACTATAATACTGCCCCCTATATACAAGAATATAACTACTATAATACTGCCCCTATATACAAGAATATAACTACTATAATACTGCCCCCTATGTACAAGAATATAACTACTATAATACTGCCCCCTGTATACAAGAATATAACTACTATAATACTGCTCCTATATATAAGAATATAACTACTATAATACTGACCCTATATACAAGAATATAACTACTATATTACTGCCCCTATATACAAGAATATAACTACTATAATACTGCCCCCTATATACAAGAATATAACTACTATAATACTGCCCCCTATATACAAGACTATAACTACTATAATACTGCTCCCTATGTACAAGAATATAACTACTATAATACTGCCCCTATATACAAGAATATAACTACTATAATACTGCTCCCTATATATGAGAATATAACTACTATAATACTGCCTCTATGTACAAGAATATAACTACTATAATACTGCTCCTATATACAAGAATATAACTACTATAATACTGCTCCTATATACGAGAATATAACTACTATAATACTGCCTCTATGTACAAGAATATAACTACTATAATACTGCTCCCTATATACAAGAATATAACTACTATAATACTGCTCCTATATACAAGAATATAACTACTATAATACTGCTCCCTATATACAAGAATATAACTACTATAATACTGCTCCTATATACAAGAATATAACTACTATAATACTGCTCCTATATACAAGAATATAACTACTATAATACTGTCCCTATATACAATAATATAACTACTATAATACTGCTCCTTATATACAAGAATATAACTACTATAATACTGCTCCTATATACAAGAATATAACTACTATAAGGGCATGGCCAGACATAGCGGAATTGCTCTGGAATTCCGCTGCGGACACTCCGCAGCGGAAATCCGCAGCGGACCCGTTTCTCCATTGCCTTCCACAGCTTTGTGGTTGGGTTCGTTTGCACGTTGCGGACAATTCCGCTGCGGAGCATAGGCTGCGGTGCGGAATTTGGTGTCCGCAGCATACAATGGTTGTTGCGGACGTGTGGCGGACTGGTAGCGGACTCATTGCGGAATTTCTCCATTGACTTCAATGGAGATTCAAAATTCTGCAATGAAGTCCGCAGATGTCATATAGATGTAATGTACATGTTATGTGTGCTGCGGAGCGTATTGGTTTTTTAACATGACATTTCTTCATTCTGGCTGGACCTATGTATTTCTAGGTCTACAGCCAGACTGAGGAAGTCAATGGGGCTCCCATAATTACGGGTGACTATGTGTGTGCACCCGTAATTACGGGAGCGTTGCTAGGCGACGTCAGTAAATAGTCACTGTCCAGGGTGCTGAAAGAGTTAAGCGATCAGCAGTAACTATTTCAGCACCCTGGACAGTGACTTCCGATCACAGTATAAAGCAACCTGTAAAAAAAATAGAAGTTCATACTTACCGAGAACTCCCTGCTTCTTCCTCCAGTCCGGTTTCCCAGGATGACGTTTCAGTCTAAGTGACGGCTGCAGCCAATCACAGGCTGCAGCGGTCACATGGACTGCCGCGTCATCCAGGGAGGTCGGGCTGGATGCCGAAAGAAGGACGCGTCACCAAGACAACGGCCGGTAAGTATGAAATTCTTTTACTTTCACTAGGGAAAGTGCTGGCCCTTCTCTCTATCCTGCACTGATAGAGAGAAGGGATGTACTTCACCTCAATACGCAACGGCCAGTCCGCATCAATTTACTGCACATTTTGGGCAGATCCGCAACAGAATCTGCAACGCAGATTCTGTGCGGCATTGATGCGGACAGTTGCGGAAGAATTCCGCCACGTCTGGGCATGCCCCAATACTGCCCCTATATACAAGAACAAAACTACTATAATATAGCCCCCTATATACAAGAATATAACTACTATAATACTGCCCCTATATACAAGAATATAAATACTATAATACTGCCCTTTATATACAAGAATATAACTACTATAATACTGCCCCTGTATACAAGAATATAACTACTATAATACTGATCCCTATATACAAGAATATAACTACTATAATACTGCCCCTATATACAAGAATATAACTACTATAATACTGCTCCCTATATACAAGAATATAACTACTATAATACTGCTCCTATATACAAGAATATAACTACTATAATACTGCCCCTATATACAAGAATATAACTACTATAATACTGCTCCCTATATACAAGAATATAACTACTATAATACTGCTCCTATATACAAGAATATAACTACTATAATACTGATCCCTATATACAAGAATATAACTACTATAATACTGCCCCTATATACAAGAATATAACTACTATAATACTGCTCCCTATATACAAGAATATAACTACTATAATACTGCTCCTATATACAAGAATATAACTACTATAATACTGATCCCTATATACAAGAATATAACTACTATAATACTGCCCCTATATACAAGAATATAACTACTATAATACTGCCCTTTATATACAAGAATATAACTACTATAATACTGCCCCTATATACAAGAATATAACTACTATAATATAGCCCCCTATATACAAGAATATAACGAGTATAATACTGCCCCTATATACAGGAATATAACTACTATAATACTGCCCCCTATATACAAGAATATAACTACTATAATACTGCCCCTATATACAAGTATGTAACTACTATAATACTGCCCCCTATATACAAGAATATAACTACTATAATAATGCTCCTTATATACAAGTATATTACTACTATAATACTGCTCCTATATACCAGAATATAACTACTATAATACTGCTCCTATATACAAGAATATAACTACTATAATACTGCCCCCTATATACAAGAATATAACTACTATAATACTGCCCCTATATACAAGAATATAACTACTATAATACTGCCCCCTATGTACAAGAATATAACTACTATAATACTGCCCCCTGTATACAAGAATATAACTACTATAATACTGCTCCTATATATAAGAATATAACTACTATAATACTGACCCTATATACAAGAATATAACTACTATATTACTGCCCCTATATACAAGAATATAACTATTATAATACTGCCCCCTATATACAAGAATATAACTACTATAATACTGCCCCCTATATACAAGACTATAACTACTATAATACTGCTCCCTATGTACAAGAATATAACTACTATAATACTGCCCCTATATACAAGAATATAACTACTATAATACTGCTCCCTATATATGAGAATATAACTACTATAATACTGCCTCTATGTACAAGAATATAACTACTATAATACTGCTCCTATATACAAGAATATAACTACTATAATACTGCCTCTATGTACAAGAATATAACTACTATAATACTGCTCCCTATATACAAGAATATAACTACTATAATACTGCTCCTATATACAAGAATATAACTACTATAATACTGCCCCTATATACAAGAATATAACTACTATAATACTGCCCCTATATACAAGTATGTAACTACTATAATACTGCCCCCTATATACAAGAATATAACTACTATAATAATGCTCCTTATATACAAGTATATTACTACTATAATACTGCTCCTATATACCAGAATATAACTACTATAATACTGCTCCTATATACAAGAATATAACTACTATAATACTGCCCCCTATATACAAGAATATAACTACTATAATACTGCCCCTATATACAAGAATATAACTACTATAATACTGCCCCCTATGTACAAGAATATAACTACTATAATACTGCCCCCTGTATACAAGAATATAACTACTATAATACTGCTCCTATATATAAGAATATAACTACTATAATACTGACCCTATATACAAGAATATAACTACTATATTACTGCCCCTATATACAAGAATATAACTACTATAATACTGCCCCCTATATACAAGAATATAACTACTATAATACTGCCCCTATATACAAGACTATAACTACTATAATACTGCTCCCTATGTACAAGAATATAACTACTATAATACTGCCCCTATATACAAGAATATAACTACTATAATACTGCTCCCTATATATGAGAATATAACTACTATAATACTGCCTCTATGTACAAGAATATAACTACTATAATACTGCTCCTATATACAAGAATATAACTACTATAATACTGCTCCTATATACGAGAATATAACTACTATAATACTGCCTCTATGTACAAGAATATAACTACTATAATACTGCTCCCTATATACAAGAATATAACTACTATAATACTGCCTCTATGTACAAGAATATAACTACTATAATACTGCTCTTATGTACAAAAGTATGTATGTGAATAAGAAGACACGTTTTAATATGCGTCTGCCATCTTTTTATTTTACTTGCTGTCCCTTTGAGCACGCTGCCTGTGACTGATGTCTTAGTTTTCTTCACCAGTGGAACAGACCTACATGCCAAAAGAAACCCTGCATTGCACCTGTACTGTCAGTCATCAAAGAACCCGTGTGTTTATGGACCTATAAATGCTGTTTCAGCACCTTGGAGAGCATCCTCAGTATTATATACAGTAGTGCAGTATGTAACCTTATTGGTCCCACATTGGAAGTACATGTTATATGAGTAATATTTCACCCCAGACATTTAACTTTAGGAGAATAGAACTAGAGGTTGTCTCTAATGATGAACAGGATCAAATTGGATTTTTCTTTTTCTGGAGGGTCGCAGTTGTTTAAAAAGACGACACAATCTCTTATTAGATGCAGAAAACACTACAACCATTCGAGTCGGGTCACTCAGAAGGGCCATAAACCTTCCTCACTGTAACCTTCTTACCATCTATAGTGTCCCAAGATAATAACAAAATATGAGAAATTAGAAGTCCCAGAAAAATGTAGAATAGAAGCGGTCCGACCCGAATCATGAAAAACCTGCCGACCCTCCCCATAAAATAAAAAAAAAACAAAATAAAAACATTCATTTAAAAAGGGTCACCAGTATAATTTTTACATAGATTGCGCTATCTTTATGATGCCGTCAAAAATAACCTTATGGGTGCAGTTGCACATTTTACATAACCCCTCCAGTCCCCAAACGACCAATAAGGGGCTCAGAATTAGCGTAGTCTGACCCCTGACTCTAAAGACAAAATATCACAAGAACCCACTTGGATCGGTTGACTGTCTAAGAGGTTAACAGGAGGGGCAAACTATGTATTTTCCAAGTAATTTGGTTCTTTCAAGGTGTATTCCCAACGTGATAAAATATTCCTAGAATATACCATCGGTGCATGATCGGTGATGGTCCAGCCTCTGCGGCCACCTCTGATTTCAAAATCTGTCCCAGAAATCCTTTTGGCCATTTCTCTCCATAGCATGAGTCCTATCTACCTGCTATGGGAACTGTAACTTAGGTGCACTCAACCCCTTTAAATATGACCTATCCCCTCTCCTGACATGTCTGTTTTAGTAAATAAGTGTATTTCCCATGAATTGACAATTCTGGAGCATCTTCTCTTAGAACTCTATATTGTGACATTCCTCTGTTATTCCTCCTAGAACTTTATGAATAAACTGGCAACTGTGTGTCACCAGATGGGGGTGTGTCCTTACACAGACTGACCATGTCCAATCAGTGCTGACAGAGTGAGACTGTGTAGGGACACGCCCCTTTCACAAGGAGAATGGTAACACCCAGTTGTCCATTTATTCATAAATTTCTAGGAGGAATAACAGAGGAACGGCAGAACACAAAGTTTTAAGACCATATTATTTCATGGGGAGTACAATATTTATTATTATAGACATGTAAGGAGAGGTGACAGGTCTTCTTTAAAGCTAGCTCTAGACCTAAGGTGGCGCGTACACAGACAATTCTGATACCAGCCTATGTAAAAAAAAAATAAAAAATTTTTTTTTTTAATTCATTACTATTTTTTTTCGTTTGGCCGTGGATGGTTGATGGTGCCCATAGATATGAATATCAGTGGCTAATACAGTTAGTTATGTAATGTATAAAGGTATCGTCAAGACAATCCTGGTATAAGGTCCCACCAATATTTCTGTCGGTGCAGAGCCCTAGAGCTAGGAAGAAGGGATTGTCTGGTTGTCGGTCCTATAAGAGCGTTTTGAGATAATAGAAAGGTGCCCACATGTTGAGACCCCCTCTGTTAGTCAGATCAGAGAGAGGATTAAATGGGTTATCCGGGTTTTAAAAATTGATGACCTATCCTTAGGAAAGGCCATCAATATTAGATCAGTGGGGGGGTCGGACACTCAGTACCCCCGCCGATCAGCTGTTGGAAGTGTCCACAGCGCTTGTACAAGCGCCGCAGCCTTTTTCTTGCTTACATGGTTCTCATTCGTACTTGCACGCAGGGAGGATGACGGGTAGGCAGAAGTAGGTGACCGCCTAGGGCGTTACCTCTGCTCAAATTGTGTGGGCCAATTTTAGTAAAAAAAAATATTTTTCAGAATACACTGATGGTGATTGCTGCTTGCTTCATTCATGTCACATCAGGAGCGTTGCCATTTGCCTTGTCGACCAAGGGCACCAATATACCTTGTCCCGGCCCTGCTTGCACGCACCGTTACATTTGTAGCGTCTGTGCAAGTGGTGCAATATCTAATGTAATGGTGCGTACAAGTATGAACGAGAAGTAGAAGCCTATGAACAATGAGGCCCCGTAGCCCCTTCAAACAGCTGATAGGCGTGGGTGCCGAGAGTCCGACCCCCACCAATCTAATATTGATGGCCTATTCTTAGGCCTCATGCACACGAACGTGTTTTTGCAAAAATGCAGATGAATTGCGGACCCATTCATTTCTATGGGCCCATGCACACGACCGTGGTTTCCACGGTCCGTGCATTGACCGGGACCACGAACCACCAAAAAATAGGACAAATCATTATACGGTCTGGATTTGCGGTCCGGGCTCATTGAAATCAAAGTGAGCACGGTCCGTGAATTGCCGTCCGTGACACTCCGCGGCCGTCCGTGCCGTAATCACGGGCCATGCACCTGGATAACCCCTTTAAAGTGGTTTATCCTGTTTTGCCTGTTAGGACATTATCTAAGTTGATAAAGGGTCCCACAATTGATATCCCCCGAGAATGAAGAGCCGCTGCTCTAGGGATCCAACACGCTCAGTGACCAAACATCAAAAGTTACTAGAGCATAAAGTAATCTCCTCTACAGCTGGAATAGTATAGGGGCTTGTGGACCCCCACTGTATTCCTGCCCTTTGGCCCTATCCAGTAGCCCAACCTTGTGATCTGGTAGATCTTCATATGCTCCTACTTTTCCAACAAGCATATGAAGATCTACCAGAAGATAACTCCCGAGATACAACCGCAGCACCCTTAATATGAGTGATATTTACTGATATCCATTCTGTTGTTTTCTTGCAAGCAATAAATGACAAAACACCGGCGCACAAATGCCTACAAGACGCGGCGTTTATTAGGACGTTTGGTATTTAAGTTGGTAAATGTCTGCCGTTTGTCTACGGAACTGATAATATGACAGAATGAAAATGTTTTTGCTTATCAACAAATGGCTGGAATTTATATTTAAACCCATGGTGATTTAGTAACGTCAGGAGGCAGCTGGTCTACGCGGCTTCATTCAATTCAGTGCAGACCAGCAATGTGTTTCCCAGCATTAACGGCAAGGTGTCAGGCAGCACAATGCGTCCGCGGGACAGCGCTAAATACTGTGACAACAGTTCTAAATTCAGACGATTTGTAAATTCCTGGTGTTATCCTGGAAGAAAAAGTGATAAGAAAACAAAACGGCGCACGGCTGGTAAATGGTTATCCTGCTGCTGACCTCCGCCGTCAGGGCTTACAAACAGGAAATCACTTATTAATGTGATACGGAATGAGATGTTAATAGGAAAATGCTTTATTTGATGTGATGCTGTTTGGCTTTATTGCTTTATATACCAATGGTAATTCACAACCATGCCGGGGAAGCCGGTCTGTTTTATTCATCTGAATCCCGCAATGCTGGTGGTCATACAGTGTTCATTCTGTATATAAATGCTGGGAGTACATTGGGTTGTTCGCCTTAGGCAGAGGCATAACTTGAAACTCCTGTGCCCCAATGCAAAAACTTTTCTGTCAAAGTGCCCCCCACCCCCACCTACTATATGCTATTGCCATGCTTTGTGGCAGAAAAGTCTTTGGGCACTGTAACGGCTGCGGACGCGGACTGCCGCTGCTCCCCATCGCCGGATAGCCGCTGACTCCTGGCCTCCTGCCAGCTTCTCCCTACTCGGAGACGCCAGCTCGCGCAGCCATCCTGTCCTGGACTGTGTATTAGGGCTCACGCGCGCTCATCCCCTGTCTTAAAGGGCAATCGTGCGCGTTACTAAAAGTTCCCCTAACTATCCCCAGATCACCGTGGACTATAAAAAGGGCTCTGCCATTTCACTCCTTGCCTGAGCGTGTTGCCTACCCATGTTCGTGTTGCAAACAGTTCCTTCGTTGTATCCTGCTCCCAGTGTTCCCAGTGTTGTCTCCTGTACCTAAGCCTTTAGTTGGAGTCATGTGTATCATCTGTATCTAGCGTGGCAGATGAAAAATAAAAAATATATAGTTTTAAAGGTTGTATATTTTTTTTTATTTTTTAAATAAAAATGTCTATCAGTTTGTCTGATGCAACTTTCAAAATATTTTTTATAAAAAATTATTTTAACTTTTTGAGATACAGCTGCTTTGTATACAGTATTCAGAGAAGCTGTATCTAGCGCTGAAACCTGTATCTATCAGGTCTGCAGGATCGAGCTGCTATCGCTCACATCTACGTTCATTTTTTATGAAAAATAATTGTTTTCTTTTTGAGATACAGCTGCTTTGTATCCTGTATATAGAGCAGCTGTATTGTGTGCTGAAACTTGTATCCGTCAGGGTTCAGGGTCAGGGAGTCCTGTGTGTCTGACATGGAGGATCGAGCTGTTACCGATCACATCTATGTTAAGTTCATTTAAGCATTTATGAAAACTTCTGTGGATCTTCAGATTTGGTAGGGAACAGGTACGTGAAACGGGAGGGGGTCGGCATCTCTACTTTTAAGTATTATTATAAGCATTAATCTAACTAGTTTTAAAAGCCATGGATTGATTGATTGATTGATTGATTGATTGATTGATTGATTGATTGATTGATTGATTGATTGGTTCTCAACATAATGGTGTGTTACAGGTCATATAATAAAATGACTACTTTTGTTTAGAGATAATTTTGTATCTAAGGCTTCTTTCACACCTGCGTCGGGGCTCCGTTCATGGGTTCCATCAGACCTTTCCGTCAGGGGAACCCACTAACGGAATCCAAACTGAAACAAACGGAAACCATAGGCTTCCGTTTGCATCACTATTAATTTCAATGCAAATGGTTTCCGGTTGAAATGGTTTCCGTTTGTCTCCGTTGTGTAAGAGTTCCGTCGTTTTGCCGGAATAAATAGCGTAGTCGACTGCGGTATTGATTCCGTCAAAACGACGGAACCCTTAAACAACGGTGACAAATGGAAACCATTTGCACCGGATCCGTCACCATTCAATGGTCATGCAAAGGGAAACCTATGGTTTCCGTTTGTTTCAGTTTGGATTCCCTTCATGGGTTCCCCTGACGGAAAGCTCAGACGGAACCCATGAACGGAGCCCCGACACAGATGTGAACGAAACCTTACATGTATTTCTAAGTGCTGATATTCCAGGCTGCGAGCTTTGATATTTTTTTGCAGGCATTGTAATAGGAGACATCTAGGTACAGCCCTGCAAGGACCTTCCTTCTCATTGATATTTCCATAAAACTACATTTCCCAGCATTCCTTGTGTGGGGGCATGGACATATCTGCACGGTGTGGGCACTGCTTGCCTCTGTTAGTAGATGTCTCATTGCACCCAATAGCAAGCAGACGTGGCGTGACAGAGGGAGGGCACTCACATTGATTGACAGGGACTTGGGAGAAGGAGGAAGGGGAAACTCTCACAAACTTGTCATTTTAGAAAGGAGACTGGGAATCAGACGGCAGCCCCATGAGATGGTCCTGATTGAATAGACATTGACTGGTCTGGAGGAATAACCGCTGAAAAAAGGCTTCACACGCTGACTACACATGTGGATTCCGGCGCAATGTGGCACTTTGAGTTTTGGCTGGAGGTACACTTTAAATATACATTAAAGGGGTATTCTGGGCATGGACAACTGATAACCTTTCCACAGGATATGATCGGTGGAGGTCCAACACTCAGACCCCTGCAACGATCAGCAAACCCTGCATAACATCCGGTGCCCGGAGGCAGCCAGAGCAGCTGATCGGTGCGGGGTCCGGGTGTCGGACCCCCACTGATCATATACTGATGACCTATACTGTGGATAGGTCATCAGTATGAAAAACCGCTTTGTGCCCGGACAACCCCTTTAATGTATAAATAGATGTATTGCTGGTGGAGCTCGGTGTCTTACAAAGTCTGGGTAATGTGTCGTATTGTCATTAATTACCAAAAAAATCTTCTTCAGTTTATACGACACCGAACAAGTGACAGAATACTTGACTGCAGTCTACAAAATAAAAATCCACGGCAAGCGTATACGCCAAGAAGAATGCTGCCCGGGGCAACTACGCTTATTACAGTTAATTAAACAAAAGCTCCTCGTCACCCCGCTGAAACAACAGGGTAAAAGCTCCTGGATTTTTTCACTCTCCACCTCTGAGAAGCAGCAATTTCCATGTTGAGAAAAATATAAATGCAACTGAATTTGCTGAATACATTATGGGAAGAGTCGTCAAGCACCGGTGAATGCACGAAAAAGAGAATGAAATGTCCCAGGCTAAAGAAGAAAATATATCAGTAAATATTGTATGCAGCCTCCTAGCCATGTTATGTATACAGGCAGACTGCATATACTGTATATACTTTATAATATGTATCATTATTGTGCCTCTCCATTCAAAGGCCATTTATATACAAGAATGTGATTGTTAGGCTGTGTTCACACGCTTAACAAAAAACGGCTGAAAATACGGAGCTGTTTTGAAGGTAATAAAGCCTCTAATTTTCAGCCGTTTTTTAATCAACAAGCGTTTTTTACGGCCGTTTTTGGAGCTGTTTTTCTATTGAGTCAGTGAAAAATGGCTCCAAAAACGACTCAAGAAGTGACATGCACTTCTTTTTAGGAGGTGGGAATGGAACGCTATTTTTCCTATTAAAATCAATAGGCAGATGTTTGGAGGCGTTCAGCCCCCGCATTTTTAGCTGTTTTTCGGGGCGTTTACAGCCCAAAAATGGCTGAAAATAGCCCGTATAAGTGTATGTTCACAAGCGCTATATTCTGCAATTTTTCAGGCCGTACACGGCCTAAAAAGTAGCTAAAGAATCGGAAGCCATGTGCCTCCAAACATCTGCCCATTTATTTCAATGGAAAATATGGCGTTCTGTTCCGACTGTGCGTTTTTACGCGGCTGTTTTGAAAAAAATATGCGTAAAAAACCGCCTTGAAAAAAGAAGTGCATCTCACTTCTTGAGCCGTTTTTCATTGATTCAATAGAAAACAGCTCCAAAAACGGACGTAAAAACGGTGCGAAAAATGGGAGTTGCTTAGAAAATGGCTGAAAATCAGGAGCCGTTTTCCCTATAGCCGTATTTTCAGACGTTTTTTTATTAAGCGTGTGAACATAGCCTTAGGCCTGATTCACACGAACATGTTAAACAACGGTGGGACGGCCGTTGAAACAGCGGCCGTCCCACAGACCTATGTAATTCAATGTGGCCGTTCACACAGCCGTTGTTTCAACGCACCGTGTGAAGGGTCTGTGGGAAAATACGACATGTCCTATCTTTTCACGCTTCACGCATCCCTCCAGCATGGGGGATGCGGGACATCGCATCCCGCAGCGCTGAGCATGGATGCACCTCGGATGTGAAAAACTGCCGTTTTTCACGTCCGAGATGCGCAGCGTTCGTGTGAATCAGGCCTTACATTGATGACACTGACTCTTTGATTCCCTGAATCATGTTTCGCCCGCCACCACCCAAATCCTGCACTAGGAATAACAAAGACTGTTCGTTTTACCAGGAGTGTTCCTTTAAGGCTATGCTAACACAGCGTATATGCCCTGGTCCTTGCAGGGAATTCCGGCCGAAAAAACGCACCCAATTGTGGTGCAGTTTTTCGACCAGAACGTCCGTTTTTTTTTAATATATACATAATTAGTATATTTATAAAAAAAAAAAAAAAACTACTGGAGCCCAGTCCTCTAACCCTTTCTTGACAGAAGTCGATTTCCCACAGACTCTAAATAACCTCATACGACCGTTCTTATCATAGACGTGCCAAATATTGTTTTCTTTCCTTTTTCTCTCGCTCAAAAAAAACCAATACATATTGCAAAACCCTGGAAATAATACATGTTACAGTCCCACAGATTCCCAGTGAGGAATGAATGAGGACGATTCAGCTGCGTCTGAAGATATAATAGAGTTTTATTCCACTCTGGTTCAATAAATCTTGAGTTACAATGGGTTTGACCTTTCTTGGTGAACTGGATGTGAAGCTTCAAAGGGGATCGTCCACAGCTCAGCTTCCCTGCAATGAGATCCCCGCGCATGTATAATTCTCAATTACATATTTGAGAAATCACAAAATACCAGTTACCTCCTGAAGAAAGTTAAATATTCACTATTCCCCCTAAGGATTATATACATGTCCAAAGTCATATTTTTCAGCTTTATATTACGGGGGATGTATGAGATTAGAAAAAAGTGTCAGGTTTTGTTTTTTTTCGCGCAAACAGCGCCTCCCTTTTCTACAGGTTGTGTCTGGTATTGCAGGTCAGTCCTACTTAAGTGAAATCAGTTGCAATACCACACACAACCCATAGACCAGCTGTTTCTTGGAAAAATAAATCATTATTAAAAAAAAAAGTGTTGAATTTAGGTCAGTACTTAATAAAAATTTAAGAATTTCTAAACTTCCACAGGAAGCAATACCCGGAGCAATATCTGGTTTCTTAGGGTAACAATAACATTAAACTCCTTGAAATTATTTTCTGATTAATTTCTTAATATATTTTTATAGTGGCCGGAGCTTTGTTTTTCTGATACAGAGCTCCAAATCCCCTTCATAGCCATAGATTTAAATGGTAAAATTCTGCCTGCTTGAAGCCACCACTAGAGGGAGCTTAGGACATTACTGCATACTGTTTTATTATTGAGTTCAGTGTATAAACAGTATGCAGTAAGTCTCTGAGCTCCCCCTAGTGGTGGTTGCTGGCAGTTAGAATTTTACCATTTAAGGCATACCTAACTTTTCAGGGGACTTTTCAGAATAAGCTGTCATATGTGTGTACATGAAAAATAACACCTTTTTTTGGCCATTATATGACTTGTATGAGTTATTTACCAATTTTCCCACTCTGCAGGCACTAGCGCTACTTCTCTGTTTTCTCTGAACTAGTGGGTTGAGCCTAACTGCTATCATGTCTTCTAAACACTGCACATAGAAGAGGAGAATCCTGTTCTCCTATCTCTCTCTATCACATATATAGATGCAGCAGCATGGAGGATATTTTACAACAGTAATGAGCAGTGTAGCTGTGAATCCAGCCCTCGGGTGAGATAACACTTACTAGAAGCTGCAGCAATATCTGAGTGTCTCTCAGCCTCTTTCTCACTCTGCTCCTCCCTTCCCTCCCCTCTCCAAAGACTTCTATTGGCATCTGTAACCTGATTCCTCAGTGACCTGATAAACCGTCTTGTCTTGAGTAGACTACAAATGCAGTAAATTCAGAATAAGTGAACAGTTAGGAGGGAGAGGAGCCTGATAAGTGGAGAAAGAGGCATTTTTCTCTAATAAGGTATTTTAGGGTCCAGTCACACGAGACCAGAGACCCTGATTCCAGCGGAGTGTCGCTTACTTTGTAATAATCAGGTTTTGTTTTTATAACATTTTTGAGTCTCTTCAAGAGCAATGCTCCCTGGGAAAATGTATGCAAAATAGCTCTACTCCAGAAGGAAGAAAACTTTCCCTATGAACTGTCTCTCTGCAAGGAGAACCGGTACCTTACAAAAACTGCATCAAAGACATATCACTGAGTCAACCAGAAACCTACTCTGTGCTGATGAGGAGCAACCACTCTGAAAGAGTACGAACTATAGATGGGTGTCTAGTTTCAATGCTCTTAAAAGGGTCGTACATTTACTTACACGGTAGTCACCTATAGCTTGCGCCTGACAGTTTTTCACCTTCTGGAGAGTTTTTGCATTTGTCTGAAAAGAAGATTTTGAGTTCTATATCCGAAAAATGTAACAGTGGCCACTACAGGGGAAATGTAGTATTACGTGCTGGCTATACAAAAAAATAGCTGACCATGTAATACACGGATGGGCCAGGTCTGACAGTATTAGAACCACTTGTTGATATAGACAGGGGTCGTCTTTCGGAGACAATCCCTTTAAATGATAGAAGAATCTTCTAAAGAATCAACTAAAGCCTATTACCACTACTGCTATAGTTGTACGTTACATACAAGGTTCTGATGGTCTTTTTACTATCACTAATGCCTTGTTCCGTCTTAGACCCAGTTCACACAGAGTTTTTTGACGCGGAAACTGCATTGGAATCTGCGCCAAAAAATGTCCGAAACTGTCTCCTATTGATTTTAATGGGAGGCAGAGGCATTATTTTCCCGCGGTGGCTTATAGCCGCTTGTGGGGGAAAAAAAGCAGCATATTCTTTCTTCTTGTGGTTCCGCCTCTGACCTCCCATTGAATTCAATGGGAGACAAAAAAAGCATTTTTTGTAGGTTTTTTTTGACCGCGGTCCTCAGTGAAAAACGCAGCAAAAATCGTGGCAAGAAACTGCAGATTTTTTTCTGCCTGCAAAATCCTCCGTGTGAACAAGGCCTTATACCTTCCTAGTTGCTCCTTACCGATTTCTCGGCTGCCGGGTTGAGTCGCATAGATCCATTCTTAGACTGATTGGAAATGTCTGGTGTGTAGACGGAGAATTACCAACCATTCATTTTGAACACACAAAGCATGAGAGTCTCTCGACATCATGAAAAGAATACCATTTGGAAAATGTAGGTCTCTTAATCTTCCATCCTGACCCATATGTTTCCCAGCTCCTGAGAAAACACCAGGAGTCCGGAGAAACTCTCGATGGAGCGTTCACCAATCATCACAATCATTGTGGAGCATAACCCGCATTTCCTGCTGCTGGTCATTTTCTGAGACCTCTGGGGGATGAGTTCGAAAATATCCGAGCTGTTTCTAGGAATAAAATACAGAGTTTAGAAAAAGGCTTCAGATAATTGCTCGCAATAAGAACTTTCATTGATCGCTTGTCGTTATTAAAGTGAAAATGGAGTATAGTTTGCGCGAGCTCCTAGTCGTTCTATATTAGAGTCAAATAATTCTTTATAAGCGCAAAGTACAGTAAAAAGAAGGACACGCTGTCTTCATATGCCGCTGTATTGTGTTATTGGCGCAAACCTCATCATATATAGAAGCTAGGTGCAGAACTAGTTACAAAACAGGCTTATGATACACTGTAACAAGCCCTGCACCTGTGTGAGCTAGACATAATCAGGTGCGGATAAAAATAAAAAAATGTTCCTACACACTGACAGCAAACAGAGATCTGGGACCCACTGACACTGAACCCGCCTGTCCCGCTGACCTGACGGATTCAGGTCTCAAGCCAAGATACAGCTACTTGATAACGTGATCCCTCTGTAGCATATAACGATTATTGTATCTCTCTTCCCATACACAACGGTGTATGGATCCTATAGTCTGTGAGGTTCATACCACATCACTGGGGAAAGGGGAAACAGAAAACGAAATTGGGGCTTCTGCTCTTTTAGTTGCTTGAAATAAATTGACCCCATTTTTCACATTATTGCATATATAATAGGGTATGACCATTTAATAAAATACACAGGTCCTATGGGAGGAATTCTGGGCAGCAGGGGGAGGAATTCTGGGCAGCAGGCGAGTGTGGACTGGACCCCTGACTGCAGTACCCCCTATACGGCCCTGATGCCAGCCCTGTCTAAGTCACAGCCACCCCCCATACTTTGCACTAGATTTCCTATATATCCTATACTGTACATTAAATTCCACTGAAATCACCTCGGAGTACATATATTACATAGTAACGCTATCCGGAAGACTTGATTGAAGAAAAGGAGTCAGATATTTGCAATAAAGGCGCACTCCAGGAAAGGGACGCCTGATGAATTCTATTCACTCCCCCGGATATTTCATTTTAAAACTCTCTATTCATAGGCAGAAATTTCATTTCGGAGTTTTCTGTATATTTTCTTCCAAGATAATCGTGTTTCTTGTTTACCAGGAGCACAGAATACACCAGGTGCTGTTTACAAGCAGTTGATAATGTCACTCCAGCCTGTATACGGAGGAGCAGATAATGGAGCTGGTTACACTCCTAGGGGGTCCTTTCAATAGCTGCCGAGAGTCAGAATTGGCGGAGGATCTAGAGGAATCTTTAAATTTGGCAATACAAAGGGATCAAACCAGGCTTATCAAACCAGTGACCCAATGGCAAGATGGGACGACAGGAGTACCGGGTAGAAGGCAATTGTTCCATATTATGCTGTTGACGAGTCAAGTACGATGCGAACTCCGGTGAAAACATCTTTCACGACGGAAACATTTATTGGGCAGTGTAACACTATATTATATAAATATACAGAAAAAGGTAAAATATTTAACAAAACTTTGAAGCAAAAATAACGGAATAGGCCAGGCAGGAAGGAAAGGGTCAATTTTGTATCTCCGACAGATGGTTTGCAGAAGTGATTAGTGCTGGTATCTCTCTAGGAAAGACTTTAATTTAGATTATACATGAAAAGTGCATAAGACTCTGTATATACACATGGAATAATGAAAAAGAAACGGCTATTCACAATGGTTACAGTTTTTGAAAAACTCAGAAACAAAATGCAACTTTTTGCCATTTTTTATTTGAAATCGAACTCGCTTCCTGCCTGAGCACATATGTTAGTGTCGGATGGAAGCGGGTTTTTTAAGGAATAGAAATGGCTACAGAAGTGAAGGTATTGGCAGTGTGACACCAGCTAGGTATGCTGTATTGTGTCAGTGTATACTGTATAGTCCCAGTGAGGACCAGTGTATACTGTATAGTCCCAGTTAAGACAATAACTGGTAACTGATGAATACTGTACATATAATGATAATGGTTTCTGATCATCTTTATCATTATATGTATGGTCATGTTGAGTAGAAGGCATGCACACAAGAGGGTATGTTACAAATGGGTATCAAGGGTATAGACAGAAATCATAGGGCACCATAGCAAATCATAGAATACAAAACTTTCCTCTTCTTTCAACATATCGTGAGATGTGTTGCATGAGATGACTAGCTTTGAAAAAAAAAAAAAGATGACTTCACGATACCCTGTCACGAGATGTCTATGCTACATGTGTTTATGTGTGACCAACCGGTGGTTGTGATGTGAGTTACAGCCTGTCAAGAGATTTTCTAGCATGTCACGATATTGTATTGACCAAATTCAAGCAAAAGTAAGGGTGGACACATCTGCAGGACCCACTCCCCATTAAGAACTCCACCAAATGTTCTATGCTTTTGTTAAAGTTAATTTCCATCATTTAGGCACTAATTTATGTCATTATATATCTGTATAGGAGAGCTCCATTATTCTGACTTGATAAATAATTAGATTCTGGTTGCCTGCAGCCACCACTAGGGGGAGATAACTGCATATGGATTGATTTAGTTAACTCAATAGGAACTGTATAAATCTGTATGCAGTGAGCTCCCCCTAGTGGTGGCTGGGATAGCTGCTATGTCACTGTTAAGGCCAGCAAGAGAAGCAGTTAGCTTCACACCATCCCATTAAGGGCCACACAGCAGTCTAGTTCTCTTCCTCTATGGAAGTTAAATGATAAACCCACTACGTTTGCTTAAAGAAAATCCTGTGAACAACCTATGTTTTAAGTGCTTTTGTTCCGAGTAAGCTTTTCTGTTCTATGCAGACATTTTTACAGGAAATATCCACCCTGACAGCTTCTCTCTGTAATCTTCTCTGAACTAACCACATCGGTAGTACAAATCTCTTTCTCGTCCTGATAGTTTGGTACAATGAGTCAGTGAAGGTAAAATGTATCAGCCTGGAGTCTAAGCGGTTAAACTCACAGAGGACTGTCTAGACTGGATACAATTGTAACAAAACCTCTGTCGGGAGTAAGGCCCCATGCACACGAACGTGCTTTTGCGGCCTCAATTCCCCCGAAAATCCACGGGAAAATTGCGGCCCCATTCATTCCTATGGGGCCATGCACACGATTGTGGTTTTCACGGTGCGTGCATGGCCCGGGAGCCTGGACCGCAGAAAGAACGGGCATGTCTTATTACGGCCGTGTTTTGCGGTCCGGGCTCATTGAAAATAATAGCCGCGACCATGTGCATGGCCCGCGATTTGCGGGCGGCTCGCGGCTGACAGTCCGCTGCCGGCCGACCCAAAAATCACGGCCGTGCACATGGCTACGGTCGTGTGCATGAGGCCTAAGTATTAGGTCTTTACAGATTTTCAGTCACTGGATGTAAAGAAGAATATAACCATTCACTTACAGCAGGCAGAGATCTTGAAAGGGGTGACAGATTTAAACGAAAAAAGGCAGGTTTACTGGTATTTTATATGTCTGTTGTAAAAAAACAATTCTTTAGAGTAATTTGCGCCAAATTTATTGAAACGCACACGCCTCTTAATAAATTTTGCCCATTTTTGGCTTTAACCATGATATATTTGTCTAAGACCGCTCCATTCTGACCATGCCCCCATTATGGAATATTTCACTATACAGCAATTACATTTCTTGTACATAAAACAGGAAAACGCCTTTAATTTAAAAACATCTCTTTTATTTCCAGTGAACATTTTTGAACTATGAAAATGGTATTAAATGCTACAAACAAGAACATAATTTCACTGCAATGTTTATCCAAATCAGTGTTACATTGTAACAATCTGAGTGCACACAGAAGAAATCTCATGCTTTATGTCAAATGTCTAATTTGTTTACAAAATGAATCTCTCCTGAGGCCGCAGCTCTCGGTGATGTGACGTTCATGTATCAGATCTTCGTTTTTATTTTTTGACAGAGTTTTGACATTGTTTATTTTTGGTTTTGCATAATTAATAACTTAAGACATTTTCTCACATGTCATTCTGTCTCATGTCTGATCCTCCCATAACAGCCCCGGACAAGTTCTCGGAATGTTGTGAATGCACAAAAATAAAAATCTGGCAATTATTTTGCTATTGAAAGCCAGAAAGTGGGAGGGTTGGCACAAAGATGCAGTGAACTAAACAGGTGAGGAGCCATAAGGAGAAGTCATTGACCTAAATTGCTCCTATTGCATACTATCATTCAAATAAACAATTAGCTATGTAGTTCATAGACAGGCTGGGACCGCTAGAGTGACAGCTCCTCTTAATATGAATCTCACTGCTTTGGTTTAAAGAGGGGGTCCCAAGTGGGGCATGCCCTTCCATAACATTCATATGCCCTAATAGCTGCATTCATGTGATTTATACTATACTTAGGACAGGCCATCAATGTGTGATCAGTTAAAATTTGACCCCTGAAATAAAAGGGGCTAGGCTGTCATATCAGACACATTCGTATGGACGTATTTGCTCCTGTGCCGGGATAAATATTGAAGGGGCCAGGGAATGACCTAACCCCTTTAATCTGCTGATTGGTGGGGGTCCCATTGTTTGACTCCCACTGATCACAAATTGCTGGCCTATCCTAAGGCTCTTATTTTAGAAAAGAGAGAAAAAATATTGCCCTCCATGTACCAGAATATAACTACTATAATACTTCCCCCTATATACAAGAATATAACTCCTATAATACTGCCCCTATATACAAGAATATAACTACTATAATACTTCCCCCTATATACAAGAATATAACTACTATAATACTGCTCCCTATATACAAGAATATAACTACTATAATACTGCCCCCTATATACAAGAATATAACTACTATAATACTGCTCCTATATACAAGAATATAACTACTATAATAATGCCCCCTATATACAAGAATATAACTACTATAATACTGCCCCCTATATACAAGAATATAACTACTATAATACTGCCCCTATATACAAGAATATAACTACTATAATACTGCCCCTATATACAAGAATATAACTACTATAATACTGCTCCTATATACAAGAATATAACTACTATAATACTGCTCCTATATACAAGAATATAACTACTATAATACTGCTCCCTATATACAGGAATATAACTACTATAATACTGCCCCTATACACAAGAATATAACTACTATAATACTGCCCCCTATATACAAGAATATAACTACTATAATACTGCTCCTATATACAAGAATATAACTACTATAATAATGCCCCCTATATACAAGAATATAACTACTATAATACTGCCCCCTATATACAAGAATATAACTACTATAATACTGCCCCTATGTACAAGAATATAACCACTATAATACTGCCCCTATATACAAGAATATAACTACTATGTTACTGCCCCTATGTACAAGAATATAACCACTATAATACTGCTCCTATATTAAAGAATATAACTACTATAATACTGCCCCTATATACAAGAATATAACTACTATAATACTGCTCCTATGTACAAGAATATAACTACTATAATACTGCTCCTATATACAAGAATATAACTACTATAATACTGCCCCTATATACAAGAATATAACTACTATATTACTGCCCCTATGTACAAGAATATAACCACTATAATACTGCTCCTATATACAAGAATATAACTACTATAATACTGCTCCTATGTACAAGAATATAACTACTATAATACTGCCCCTATATACAAGAATATAACTATATTACTGCCCCTATATACAAGAATATAACTACTATGTTACTGCCCCTATATACAAGAATATAACTACTATAAGGGCGGGTTCACACATGGCGGAATTTCACTTAAATTCCGCTGCGGACACTCCGCAGCGTTAATCCGCAGCGGAGCCGTTTCTCCATTGACTTTCACTTTAATTTAGCAGTGTTCGTTTACACGATGCGTACAATTCCGCTGCGGAGCATAGGCTGCGGAGCGGAATTTGGTGTCCGCAGCATGCTCTGTCTGTTGCGGAGCAGTGGCGGACTGGTTGCGGACTCATGGCGGAATTTCTCCATTGACTTCAATGGAGAGTCAAAATTCCGCAATGAAGTCCGCAGATCTTATGTGTGCTGCGGAGCGTATTGTTTTTACTACCATGACATTTCTTCATTCTGGCTGGACCTATGTATTTCTAGGTCTACAGCCAGACTGAGGAAGTCAATGGGGCTCCCGTAATGACGGGAGCGTTGCTAGGAGACGTCTGTAAATAGTCACTGTCCAGGGTGCTGAAAGAGTTACGCGATCGGCAGTAACTGTTTCTGCACCCGGGACAGTGACTACCGATCTCAATATACATGTATCTGTAAAAAAATATATAAGTTCATACTTACCGAGAACTCCCTGGGTCTGTCTCCAGTCCGGCCTCCCAGGATGACGATTCAGTGTAAGTGACGGCTGCAGCCAATCACAGGCCAAGCACAGGCTGCAGCGGTCACATGGACTGGCGCGTCATCCAGGGAGGTCGGGCTGGATGCCGAAAGAGGGACGCGTCACCAAGACAACGGCCGGTAAGTATGAAAGTCGTTTACTTTCACTAGGGAAAGTGCTGTCCCTTCTCTCTATCCTGCACTGATAGGGAGAAGGGAAGCACTTTTCCCGCAGTCCGCAGCAGCTAGTCCGCATCAATGTACTGCACATTTTGTGCAGATCCGCAGCAGAATCTGCAACGCAGATTCTGTGCGGCATGGATGCGGACAGTTGCGGAGGAATTCCGCCATGTGTGGTCATGCCCTTATACTGCTCCTATATACAAGAATATAACTACTATAATACTGCCCCCTATATACAAGAATATAACTACTATAATACTGCTCCTATATACAAGAATATAACTACTAGAATACTGCCCCCTATATACAAGAATATAACTACTATAATACTGCCCCCTATACACAAGACTATAACTACTATAAGGCTGGGTTCACACGTGGCGGAATTTCACTTGAATTCCGCTGCGGACACTCCGCAGCGTTAATCCGCAGCGGAGCCGTTTCTCCATTGGCTTCCACTTTTATTTAGCAGTGTTCGTTTAGACGATGCGTAAAATTCCGCTGCGGAGCGGAATTTGGTGTCCGCAGCATGCTCTGTCTGTTGCGGACCAGTGGCGGACTGGTTGCGGACTCATGGCGGAATTTCTCCATTGACTTCAATGGAGATTCTACATTCTGCAATGAAGTCCGCAGCTGTCATGCACATGTTATGTGTGCTGCGGATGCGTCTTGCTTTTTTAACATTACATTTCTTCATTCTGGCTGGACCTATGTATTTCTAGGTCTACAGCCAGACTGAGGAAGTCAATGGGACTCCCGTAATTAGGGGAGCGTTGCTAGGAGACGTCAGTAAATAGTCACTGTCCAGGGTGCTGAAAGAGTTAAGCGATCGGCAGTAACTGTTTCTGCCCCCTGGACAGTGACTACCGATCCCAATATACAGCAACCTGTACAAAAAATAGAAGTTCATACTTACCGAGAACTCCCTGCTTCTGTCTCCAGTCCGGCTTCCCAGGATGACGTATCAGTCTAAGTGACGGCTGCAGCCAATCACAGGCTGCAGCGGTCACATGGACTGCCGCGTCATCCAGGGAGGAAGGGCTGGATGCCGAAAGAGGGACGTGTCACCAAGACAACGGCCGGTAAGTATGACATTCGTTTACTTTCACTAGGGAAAGTGCTGTCCCTTCTCTCTATCCTGCACTGATAGAGAGAAGGGAAGCACTTTTCCCGCAGTCCGCAGCAGCTAGTCCGCATCAATTTACTGCACATTTTGGGCAGATCCGCCGCAGAATCTGCAACGCAGATTCTGTGCGGCATTGATGCGGACAGCTGCGGTGGGGGCATGCCCTTATACTGCCCCCTATATACAAGAATATAACTACTATAATACTGCCCCCTATATACAAGAATATAACTACTATAATACTGTCCCTATATACAAGACTATAACTACTATAATACTGCCCCCTATGTACAGGAATATAACTACTATAATGCTGCCCCTATATACAAGAATATAACTACTATAATACTGCCCCTATATACAAGAATATAACTACTATATTACTGCCCCTATATACAAGAATATAACTACTATAATACTGCCCCTATATACAAGAATATAACTACTATAATACTGCCCCCTATATACAAGAATATAACTACTATAATACTGCTCCTATATACAAGAATATAACTACTATAATACTGCTCCCTATATACAAGAATATAACTACTATAATACTGCCCCTATATACAAGAATATAACTACTATAATACTGCCTCCTATATACAAGAATATAACTACTATAATACTGCTCCTATATACAAGAATATAACTACTATAATACTGCCCCCTATATACAAGAATATAACTACTATAATACTGCTACTATATACAAGAATATAACTACTATAATACTGCCTCCTATATACAAGAATATAACTACTATAATACTGCCCCCTATATACAAGAATATAACTACTATAATACTGTCCCTATATACAAGACTATAACTACTATAATACTGCCCCCTATGTACAGGAATATAACTACTATAATGCTGCCCCTATATACAAGAATATAACTACTATAATACTGTCCCTATATAAAAGACTATAACTACTATAATACTGCCCCCTATGTACAGGAATATAACTACTATAATGCTGCCCCTATATACAAGAATATAACTACTATAATACTGCCCCTATATACAAGAATATAACTACTATATTACTGCCCCTATATACAAGAATATAACTACTATAATACTGCTCCTATATACATGAATATAACTACTATAATACTGCCCCCTATATACAAGAATATAACTACTATAATACTGCCCCCTATATACAAGAATATAACTACTATAATACTGCTCCTATATACAAGAATATAACTACTATAATACTGCTCCTATATACAAGAATATAACTACTATAATACTGCTCCCTATATACAAGAATATAACTACTATAATACTGCCCCTATATACAAGAATATAACTACTATAATACTGCCTCCTATATACAAGAATATAACTACTATAATACTGCTCCTATATACAAGAATATAACTACTATAATACTGCCCCCTATATACAAGAATATAACTACTATAATACTGCTACTATATACAAGAATATAACTACTATAATACTGCCTCCTATATACAAGAATATAACTACTATAATACTGCCCCCTATGTACAAGAATATAACTACTATAATACTGTCCCTATATACAAGACTATAACTACTATAATACTGCCCCCTATGTACAGGAATATAACTACTATAATGCTGCCCCTATATACAAGAATATAACTACTATAATACTGCCCCCTATATACAAGAATATAACTACTATTAGGGCGGGTTCACACATGGCGGATTTTCACTTAAATTCCGCTGCGGACACTCCGCAGCGTTAATCCGCAGCGGAGCCGTTTCTCCATTGACTTTCACTTTAATTTAGCAGTGTTCGTTTACACGATGCGTACAATTCCGCTGCGGAGCATAGGCTGCGGAGCGGAATTTGGTGTCCGCAGCATGCAAGGGATGTTGCGGAGCAGTGGCGGACTGGTTGCGGACTCATGGCGGAATTTCTCCATTGACTTCAATGGAGATTCTAAGTTCCGCAATGAAGTCCGCAGCTGTCATGCACATGTTATGTGTGGTGCGGAGCGTATTGGTTTTTTAACATGACATTTCTTCATTCTGGCTGGACCTATGTATTTCTAGGTCTACAGCCAGACTGAGGAAGTCAATGGGGCTCCCGTAATGACGGGAGCGTTGCTAGGAGACGTCAGTAAATAGTCACTGTCCAGGGTGCTGAAAGAGTTAAGCGATCGGCAGTAACTGTTTCTGCACCCGGGACAGTGACTACCGATCTCAATATACATGTATCTGTAAAAAAACATATAAGTTCATACTTACCGAGAACTCCCTGTTTCTGTCTCCAGTCCGGCCTCCCAGGATGACGTTTCAGTGTAAGTGACGGCTGCAGCCAATCACAGGCCAAGCACAGGCTGCAGCGGTCACATGGACTGGCGCGTCATCCAGGGAGGTCGGGCTGGATGCCGAAGGAGGGACGCGTCATCAAGACAACGGGCGGTAAGTATGAATTTCTTTTACTTTCACTAGGGAAAGTGCTGTCCCTTCTCTCTATCCTGCACTGATAGGGAGAAGGGAAGCACTTTTCCCGCAGTCCGCAGCAGCTAGTCCGCATCAATTTTCTGCACATTTTGTGCAGATCCGCAGCCGTAATCCGCAACCCGGATTAGGTGCGGCATTGATGCGGACAGTTGCGGAGGAATTCCGCCATGTGTGGTCATGCCCTTATACTGCCTCCTATATACAAGAATATAACTACTATAATACTGCCCCCTATATACAAGAATATAACTACTATAATACTGCTCCTATATACAAGAATATAACTACTATAATACTGCTGCTATATACAAGAATATAACTACTATAATACTGCCCCCTATATACAAGAATATAACTACTATAATGCTGCCCCTATATACAAGAATATAACTACTATAATACTGCCCCCTATATACAAGAATATAACTACTATAATACTGCCCCTACGTACAAGAATATAACTACTATAATACTGCTCCTATATACAAGAATATAACTACTATAATACTGCTCCTATATACAAGAATATAACTACTATACTACTGCCCCTTATATACAAGAATATAACTACTATAATACTGCCCCCTATATACAAGAGTATAGCTACTATAAAGTTACATATATGAATACTAAATTATTTAAGTTTTATATAAATCTGTAAAATTCTTTCAAAATATTTTTTTCTGAAACACTATAACTATGTTCCATTCCCTGTTTGTTATATATTTAGAATAAATGTTACATTTGGGAGTCTGCCTGGTAAGAAGAGTCAGTTAAATTAATTTCTTATCGCTAATCTCCAGGTGAATTTGTGAGTGGAAGACGTGGCAGAGAGAGTTTGACAAGCAAAGAGATGATAATAGGAAGAGTATGGAAAAGAATAACAGGATAATGGATTGTATGACAGGTATAGAAAGCAAAGCATGACAGCAACGCAGCGGAGACTGAACGTGTCATCAGCGGGATGAATAGAGGGACAGCGGGCCACAAAGGAGGTAGAGAGGGGCAAGAGGGTGACACGGAGTGAGGGCGAGCGGAAAGACACCAATCCAACAGCACAGATTTTAATGTAGGCTATGCACAACTTTAACGGAAAAAAATATTTACCTGGAATTAAAAAAATTGTACTACATTTCAGGCTGCAATATTTATTCTATACATTAGAAATGGGATAATTATTTTATAGCCTTGAAGGCACAATTTGGAGTCTATAGGGTTATAACAGAAGGAATATAAACAAACAGCAAAATAAGGTAAAAAGTACATAGGGTCCTAAAGCTGGACTCGGAATGGGCCTTGCTTCCCACTGAGTGCTTCCCTATATGTACTACACCTTAACTAAAGTTTATGTCCACCATTGCTATTATACAGTAGGTCCAAAATTCTGTGTTGATGAATTTAATACTGTACCAAGGAGTTTAGCTACAGTGGGTGCAGATGCCCTCTGCCACATAAGAAGACGTCAGTGTTATAAATGGTACCGGATAGTTGCGGGGCCCAGTTACAGATTTTGCATTAGAGCCCAGGAGCCTTAAATTACACCTCTGACTATATATGTTTTCGGACTTGATAAATTATATAATTCTGGCTGCGTGCAGCCACCACTAGGGGGAGCTAACTGCATATGGATTTATAGAACTCTCTGTTTGAGTGTCAACACTGAGTAGCACCGCCCACCGGACTCATAAATCTACAGTGAGCAGGGATTTTTATCTATAAATTAGGCTTTGTTCACATCTGCGTTGGGAACCCATGAACGGTATCCAAACTGAAACAAACGGAAACCATAGGTTTCCGTTTGCATCACCATTGATTTCAATGGTGACGGATCCGGTGAAAATGGTTTCCGTTTGTCTCCATTGTGTAAGGGTTCCGTCGTTTTGACGGAACCAATACTGTATACTGTAGTTGACTGCGCTTTTCATTCCGTCAAAACGATGGAACCCTTACACAACGGAGAAAAATGGAAACCCATTTGTTTCAGTTTGGATTCCGTTCATGGGTTCCCCTGACGGAAAGGCCCGACGGAATCCATGAACGGAATCCTAACACAGATGTGAACAAAGCCTTACAAGTCATACTGAATCTTTTCCCACATAAAATTATATCAATCTGTTCAGCACCTTCTGCGTGAGGGTATGTTCTCACGCTGTTTTTTCAGGCGTAAACGGAAGCTGAATGCCTATAAACATCTGCCCATTGATTTCAATGGGAAAAACGGTGTTTCGCTCAGACAACCCCGTAAAAAGAAGTGCATGTCACTTCTTGAGACGTTTTTGGAGTCGTTTTTCATTGTGTCAATAGAAAAACAGCTTCAAAAACGGCTCCAAAAAACTCATCAAAAAACACTTGGTGCTTTAAAAATGGCTGAAAATCAGAGGCTGTTTTCCCTTGAAAACAGCTCCGTATTTTACAGCCGCTTTTACTTTAGTGTGTGAACGTAGCCTTATATGCCAAAGATAGAGCAACATGACAGGTTCATTTTAAAGGGGATCTGTGGGATTATAAAACGTGTGACACATCCTTAAGATACGCAATCAATGTTTGATGGATGGGGGACCATCGCCAATTATCATAAAGAAGGCGCCATAATATCAGGGTAAACAATTGTGCTGATGGGCAGGGGTGCCGGAGGTTGGACCCCCACTATCCTGAGAATAGACTATCAATGTTTAAGTTTCAATGTTAATTTGTTAAATCTATGATGCTAAAATTATTGATTCCAATGAATGGCAATTAGTTTTGTGGATTAAAACAAGTATAAGACATTATAATCGTAAAAAAATATAATTATCAACACTGGGAATATAAGGTATATTATTATCCCATATAGATTTCACATTCTTGAGATTCGCTTTCAGAAAATTAGTAATTAGCAAATCAATCTCACAATAGTATCTTATGGGGTGGAGGATCGGAAAATGTGCAAACCGGGCGATTTGATTCGCTCAGCTCTAAGAAACATGGAAAACAGAACAGCACAATACCTATTGTTACCAACAGATGGCACTGTAAATACCTTGATTCCTACTGTCTAGTATTGTAAAGCTAAATGGCAAAAAGACGATGTGTCCAGCGCAGCACCCCCTATCTACGGAATTGTGTGGTGATCCTAGGAAAGCTGTGTGACAAGCAGTATGGCTGCAATTACAGCTGTCCACATATGAGGCTTTTCCCGACTCCTGGATGCCAATTCTACCTAGTGATATAGGGATACGCCCCCCTGCACCTGTATTACTGCGTTATTAAAATTTAACCCATAGAGAAAAACTTATGCTTGGGTGAAGTTACAACTTTTATTATTAAATAACATACATTAAGAATACTTCTCGCAGCTGCAGTTCGTTACAATGTGTCAGTCTAGGCAACGCTCTGTAAGCTAAACACATCAGCACCATAAATCTCCATTTTCGTACAGTTTGCTACAATGTACCAGTTTAGTCAAGTGCTGTCAGGCTGCATCCTAGCTCCTAGGGGATTGGATGTAAATAATTGGTATTCCATTCACTGACAGCAAGCAGATACCTTTTAAATGGTGAGGAATTAAAACACAAAGTATATTAGAAAGTATAAGACTGAATAAACCTTTAAAGAATAATTTTAATGATACTGATATTTCCCTGTTCGATTCTAGAGGGGTTGTGTCCCCATGACCCCAACCACTTTTGAAATTGATGCCATCCCGGTGATCACCTTGAGTATGGCTTCTGAAATCCCTAAAGATCATCTGATATTGACTACACTGCTTTCCTGCAGCGGCCACTACTGGGGAAATGTAGTATTACATGGTGGTCATTAGGATGAGTGTCCAACCAGAGATGGTCCAGGTCCGCCAGTATGAAGGCTGCTCTTTGTAAGTGACTCTCCGCTCTGGCTAGTAGAGGGGGGGTGTCCTAAATGGGGGATTTCCTCCTGTGATGTCTATATGCCCTAATAGGGCATATGTAAAGGGACTGTCCTTGTGAGACACCCCTTTAAAAAGTAATCAAATCATTTAAAAGTCATGATTTGCCCCGGTAGAGAATTTGCCGCTATTTATGGTGGCAAAACAGATTTTTGTATATAAAAATGTCAATTGTGTTCCCATAAGGTTTGATGCATCGGCAGATTTTGAAAAATATGCAAAAGAAAATGGAGAAAATCTCTTGTAAATTGGAGAATAAGTGAATTAGACCCAATGCAGAAGAGGCTGATTGTTAAAGGAAACAGCACGTGAAACAGAGCGATAATGGCGGACGCAGAAGCCGGAATCCGGGTTATGGATTGTGACAAGCAAAAGGTGACAGAATTAGAAAGGCAGCACTTGGTGTAAAGGAAAAGAGAGAGGGAATGAACTAGTAAATGAAGAAGGATGTGACAGGTGAATGGGAATGTGACAGCTGTGGTGTCTGCGGAGTAATGAGAGAAACCCGTGTGATGGGGTGACGGAGACTTCTCTCCCAGGAAGTCACAATGCAGCAGAGCCGAAGAGTATCTGCAACAAGACAAACCCCTTTATATTACAGCATATACTGTGTATAGTGGGGTCGCCATAGGGGGCAACGGAGGGCAATTATTCATTATTGCCACTTTTATTAATTTTCTTTCACACTGTCTGCTATAGAATTAGCGATTAAAATCAGTTCTATGAATAATTACTGATTATTATAAATACCCCTCCTCATTTAAGCGGCCTCCTATATTGATGCATCCTACTGGCTTTGCCAGTTTTTGGTCATCTAGGACCAGTCTTTAAAACCAAGTCCAGCCCTTTATGAAAAAAAAGTTTTATTATTGTATAATGAAAAGACCTTCAGCTTTCAGATATACTTTGTGTTTCATTTTTTCATCTATTCAAGATCTCTGATTGTTGTCAGTGAAGGGAAATATTCTTGTATACATGCAGAGGCTAAAAAGCCATCCTGATTATGTCCGGCAGATACGAGTACATGGGTCATTTCAACATACAACTCTGGTACACTGTAACAAACATCCTCCTGCTCTTCTTTCCTAATATAGTTTTTATAAAGTCCAGTTCTTGACAGGTGATCGGAAGGACAGAGGCTGTGAGAGGGTGGGGGAGGGGCATTATTTGTTTACATGCATCTCATCCATGCAGACTCACAAGAAATGTCCAGAGCTCTTCTTGGACTGTGTATAGAGCTGCCACTTAATCCTCATCCACTGCAGTTGGGGCCCATGAAACCAGTGTTGGGGGACTGAACTTTACTATAGTGGAAATCATGGATCGACCCATAAAAGCTTTTTTCCTGAATCAGAAAATAGCACCACTCTTTTCCATAGGCTTTGTTTGGTATTGCAGCTCAACCTGAATGAAGTGAATAGGGCTGACTTGCAATACCGGACAAAGCCTATAGACAAGTGTGGAGCTGTTTCTTGAAAACAGTAGATCCATTTTCTAATTTCAGAGAATCCCTTTAAAAAAAATTGTCACTTATAAAATGCACATATCAATATTAAATACATCAACATACGTAAGAAAATTATACTAAAGTACATACATCACCCCCTTCTATGTTTGATTGATGGGAGTCCGACCTCTGTGACCCCCAAATATCAATATTTTTCCTGCACTGCGATGTTCCCAGCCACCCGTCGTGCAGGCAATGATTCAAATGATCTTTCAACGGCCTTGCAGATTCTCAGAGCAAAAATGTAGATAATTCATATATATTCAAAGTTGAGTCAACTTGTAAATACATGACATTTCTTATCCTGATTTACAGCCTGTATTATACTCCGGAGCTGCACTCACTATTCTGCTGGTGGAGTCACCGTGTACATACATTACAGTACTTATCCTGTATTATATTCCAGAGCTGCACTCACTATTCTGCTGGTGGAGTCACCGTGAACATACATTACATTACTTATCCTGTACTGATCCTGAGTTACAGCCTGTATTATACTCCAGAGCTGCACTCACTATTTTGCTATTGGAGTCACTGTGTACATAAATTACATTACTTATCCTGTACTGACCCTGAGTTACATCCTGTATTATACTCCAGAGCTGCAATCACTATTCTGCTGGTGTAGTCACTGTGTACATACATTACATTACTTATCCTGTACTGATCCTGAGTTATATCCCATATTATACTCCAGAGCTGCACTCACTATTCTGCTGGTGGAGTCACTGTGTACATAAATTACATTACTTATCCTGTACTGACCCTGAGTTACATCCTCTATTATACTCCAGAGCTGTACTCACTATTCTGCTGGTGGAGTCACTGTGTACATACTAGGGATGCACTATGCATCGAAACTTCGATACTGTTTCGATACTTTGCATTCCCAAACGGTTCAATACCGTTATTTCATGGATTTCGATACTTAGCTGTGCGGTCGCACGGCTCAGTATTGTAACACAGGTATGTATGAGAGCGGGGCTGCAGTTGTGTAATACAGCCATTGCCCCGCTCCTGAGTCCTGATAACAAGTGTGCGCCGTCAGGATAATGTAATGCGGCCAGCGCTGCACTAGTGAGCGACGGCACTGAAGACAGAACATGGCGGGCACACTGCAAAACAAACCCATGTTCTGTATTTAGTGCCTGCGCCGCCGCTCTTTAGTGCAGCGCCGGCCGCATTACCTCATGCTGACCGCGTGCGCACTTAATGTCAGGAGCGGGGCAATGGCTGTATTACACAGCTGCAGCCCCGCTCTATAACGGCAGAGATGAGAGAAACCTCTTATCTCCGCCGCTATTCCGCTGAATGCTGCGATCAAAGCTGACTGCAGCATTCAAGAGGAAATGAGATGGGGGTATGCCCCTTGGATCGCATCACAGGGAATTCCTGTGACGCGATTGAGGGACATACCATATATGGGCAGACAGCCCAGAGTCCATTGAAGGACCCCAGGGCTGTCCTACCTTATTTCCTGTTGTTAGGGCATACTTAGGTATGTCCTAACAACTTTCCTATGTACTATCAGTACACAGGCTAATGTACTGTAATATAGATATATGCCAGACATTAAAGTTTAAAAAATAAAGTAAAAACATAAAGTAATGTTAAATAAAAAAAAATACACATTCACCTTTTTCACAATAAACATTAAAATAAGCCTCAATACATAAAATATACATATTCAGTATTGGCGCAGCCGTAATAACCTACACAACATTTTTTTTGCATCATTTATGATGTATGTGCTGTAAAAAAATAAAATAAAAACTGCTTTCTATCACTTATTGTGGGGCACGAGGTGTGATGATGAATTTAACCTCCATGTGCCTCACATTAATAGTAATTAACCCCATTATGTACCTTACATACTAACACATTATGACTGAGAAACATGATGGGGTTAATTACTATTAATGTGAGGCACATGGAGGTTAAATTCATCATCACACCACGCGCCTCACATCAGAAAATGGAAGAACTTATTTTTTTATTACTGTTGGCAAAGTATCGAATTGGTATCGAAATCGCAATACTAAACGAAGTATCGGTATCGACGTCCAAATTCTGGTATCGTGACATTCCTAGTACATACATTACATTACTTATCCTGTACAGATCCTTAGTTACATCCTGTATTATACTCCAGAGCTGCACTCACTATTCTGCTGGTGGAATCACTGTGTACATACATAACATTACGTATCCTCGACCAGCAGAATAGTGAGTGTAGCTCTGGAGTATAATACAGGATGTAACTCAGGATCAGTACAGGGTAAGTAATGTAATGTATGTACACAGTGAATCCACCAGCAGAATAGTGAGTGCAGCTCCGGAGTATAATACAGGATGTAACTCAGGATCAGTACAGGGTAAGTAATGTAATGTATGTACACACTGACTCCACCAGCAGAATAGTGAGTGCAGCTCTGGAGTATAATACAAGATGTAACTCAGAATAAGTACAGGATAAGTCATGTAATGTATGTACACAGTGACTCCACCAGCAGAATAGTGAGTGCAGCTCTGGAGTATAATACAGGATGTAACTCAGGATCAGTACAGGATAAGTAATGTATGTACACAGTGACTCCACCAGCAGAATAGTGAGTGCAGCTCTGGAGTATAATACAGGATGTAACTCAGGATCAGTACAGGATAAGTATCCATTTGCGAGGACTTATTGATACATGTAATGTTGTTTATGAAGGATTGCTGATACTCTGTATCTACTTCATAGGGATGGGGGGGATGTAACGAAATAGGAACATTACGAATGTCAGCTGGGGACACAGTGTCACTTGCAGGCACCATGTGATTGACAGGAGCATTTATTGAAACAAAGTGACAGAGACGGAAGCGAGTAGTGTGTGAAAGTGTCAGAGACTGACAGAGAGAGAGAAACAGAAGGGGGAGGTGAGAGAAGCCGTGAAGAACAAGAGAGAGAGAGGGAGAGAGGGTGAGGGAGAGGGAGAGAGAGAGAGAGAGAGAGAGGGAGGGAGGGAAAGGGAGAGAGAGAGAGAGAGAGGGAGGGAGAGGGAGAGAGAGAACAAGAGAGAGAGAGAACAAGAGAGAGAGAGAACAAGAGAGAGAGGGAGAGGGGAGAGAGAGAGAGGGAACAAGAGAGAGAGAGAACAAGAGAGAGAGAGAGAGAGAACAGGAGAGAGAGAGAGAGAGAAAGACAGGGGGAGAGAGGGGGAGAGAGAGAGGGAACAAGAGAGAGAGAGGGAGAGGGAGAGAGAGAGAACAAGAGAGAGAGAGAGAGAGAGAGAACAAGAGAGAGGGAGAGAGAGAGAGAGAGAAAGGGGAGGTGAGAGAAACAGTGAAGAAGAACACGAGAGAGAGAGAGAACAAGAGAGAGAGGGAGAGAGAGAACAAGAGAGAGAGAAAAAGAGAGAGAGGGGGAGAGAGAGAGGGGGAGGGAGAGGGAGAGAGAGAGAATAAGAGAGAGAGAGAACAAGAGAGAGAGAGAACAAGAGAGAGAGGGAGAGGGGGGAGAGAGAGGGAACAAGAGAGAGAGAACAAGAGAGAGAGAGAGAGAACAGGAGAGAGAGAGGGGAGAGAGGGGGAGAGAGAGAGGGAACAAGAGAGAGAGAGGGAGAGAGAGAGAGAGAGAAGGGGGAGGTGAGAGAAACAGTGAAGAAGAACACGAGAGAGAGAGAACAAGAGAGAGAGGGAGAGAGAACAAGAGAGAGAGAAAAAGAGAGAGAGAGAGAGAGAGAGGGAGAGAGAGAGAGAGAGAGAGAGAGAACAGGAGAGAGAGGGAGAGAGAGGGAATAGATTACGAGGATATATAGAAAAAGAGCCAATGGGTGAGGAAGAGGGGTTGAGACGACATCGTCCTGTGTGTCCAGCAGACCATCGCCGCACAGTGACCCCCGATCTCATCGCCGCACAGTGACCCCCGATCCCATCGGCGTTTTTCATTATCGGACCATTACAATAGAACGCGACCGTTGTGTTATAAAGGGTCAAGTCCACATATAAATCCTCCTCTTGATGTGATGATTTTTCATAGTTTTGCGATACACACCGCCCCCCCTTAAACATAAATGTCTGATAGATGTGGGTACAAGTTCTGTGGGACCCGCAACTATCTCAGGAATAGGCAGAGTGACTTATGGGCACTCCCCAGACACCAGCACCCAGGGCACATACCCGCCAGACACCCCCACCTTAGCTACCCCCAAGTCTAGAGGAATCCCTTGCTCAGCTTATAGGTGAATGATTGCGCCGACCGATTAATAATTATTCATACGCCCGATTTAGTCTGTGGCACACAGGGTGAAGGAGATGAATAATTTAAAAAATATATATTTGAGTTTTGAGTTAACCCTTTCCTGAATATATCTCTCAGTTAACCCTTACTGTGCAGAAGTGGCTGAGCGTATCTCTCAGGAGTGGGGTCCTTATATATGAGAGGGGGGTACAGCTGGATCTCTCTGCTTCATCATCCACAGCTAGCGACCGGGAAAAAAAAAAAAGTATCCGACCGATTTAGTAATCAATATTTTTTTTCTTCTCACCGGTTGATCAATTTTTGACTATCCATTCTTAATTACGGATCTGATGTTGATAAATAACGCACGTTTTATCGCCACAGACGGATACGACGCATTTCACCGCCTATGGCAGGCAGTCTGAGTAAAATAAATTCCCTTTGTTAACCCTTTCCCTGGGTCTGACTAAAAAAAAAAGTTCTCTGTCCTGGGCACATCCTTCAGTTAACCCTTGCCTTGCTATGCCGCTTGGGCTGAGCCAGTGTGACAGGCGGGGGTGTCTGTGAGGGTGCTGCTGGGTGTTGCACTGTGTCTCACTGCTCCAGCATCATCAGCAGTAGCAGCAGCACCAGCACCAGCACTACTCCCCGGCTGTGGTTGCTAGGGAAACGGCCGCATGGCAACCGGCTGAGAGCCTGGGGGACGTGTGCTGCTGCTGCAGCTGCCTTGTCTTGCTCATTCTCCAGCAGCAGCGCTTCCCTGCACTCTTCTTCTTCTTCCTCCTCCTCCTCCTCCTGCGCTCTGCCAGGGATCCCAGGCTGACAGGGGCAGCCCCAGCAGTGATGGACATGATGATGTTGGTGCAGGGTGCTGCTGCTTGCTGCTCAAACCAGTGGCTGGCCGCTGTCATCCTCAGTGTGTGCTGTCTGCTGCCCTCCTGCTTGCCCGCTGGACAGAGCATGGAATACTCCTGGCCAGCAGTGGACAACCTGGTCGTCAAGCAAGGAGAGACAGCCATGCTTAGGTAGGAGCCCCTGTGCCCACGCCTGGCATGCCACTCTGTGCTGTCTTGTCTTATGTTCTTGTTACTTCTTTGGAATTTGCATCCTTATTTTGCACTGTTACTTTGCACTGTGTCGACCTTATGGAGAATGGGGGTTGTGTTCTTCTTCTGCTCAGGATCTGCTTCTTCATACAGTCAATGTGATACTACTTTTTTCTTTTATTCTGTGCTAATTCTTGATTGTGTTGCGCTACAGTGGATACCTCAGGTTTGTTTTTGGAGATGTCTTTGCAAGGAGGTAGGGGGAGCTGTATGGAAGAGATAGAGACTGGAAGTTGTGTAACTAACACTCATGGGGGGGGGGGGGGGCATTCTTCAGCTCTGCAAGGGGCAAGTCTGCTGCCCTTAGGAGCAATGGTGTTGTGTGCAACTGTTGCCAGCAAGGGTTAATCACATCTCACCCTATCCCCATGTTGTATGATCACAGTCATACCATAGAAAGCATTGGTGGAAGAACATAACATTGTGTTAGTTTGCATCCTTCACCATATAGTTATAAAGCTGCTTGTGCATTTTCAGACTATACTCAGCCATCAGCCATAGACTGTCCCTATTCTACCAGATGTCATCAGTCTGTTCTGTTTACTTCATCCACATACAGAATAGACCCCCCCCCCCCCCCCCGACTTCTCCATGCACAAGTCATAGTGCATGTCTAAGTAACTTGAAACTCCCATTGACTTACATTCTTTCCTTCATTGATCATTGAAATCTCTATAAATGCACCAAACCGTATCCCCTGGTGTGCAAACACAACACAACACAACACAACACAACACTACACAAGATGTTGCTGGTTGCTAATAGTGTTAAAGCCTTCTTATACTGAGCAGGTTAGTCCTTAATGAGACCGGATTCTGTAATACTATGATCATTAGATTACTGGATTTATCATTGCTGATAGGATTGTAATAGTGATTGGCTCAGGTACAGGGGAAGGCACTAGTGTGTATCCAGTCTATGCTGTATGTATACTGTATGTATTGTCTGTATTCAGTACCCTATCCTAGTGATATTACTCCTTTGCACAGTCCCACCAGCTGGTATCATACATATCATAGGCTGTGTCCATGTTTGCTTACCTAGTAATACCACCGCATTCATTCAGGTTATGTAGAAGATATCTTGTTATGATTCTCCTCTATGACTATTTTGTTACAATGTAAGTTGTATCTTTGTATTTGTAAATATGTATCTCTATGTATCAAGGCTGCCCATAGCAAGTGGTCCATGAACACAATGCATGCTAAATATTTGCTTTTTGAGTTTTACATGTCATGAATTGCACGGCAATCGCAGCCATTACCCTACTTTGTGAGTCATTAGTAGATGGAGATTATGAGCTAAACCTTGCTGATGTCTTGTCTTAATAAATGGTGTTCACATATGGTGCTGGGAATCTGTTGCAGTCCTCTACGGCTTCTGCATTGGCCATTGCATCCCTGCAAACTTTGCTTCATTAAGGTTTATAATTACCAATTGATACTTTGTAACACCACCCCCCCCCCCCCTCTTCCCCTGCATATTGCAATTTCACTTCTCATCCCCATTGACATCTGTGTATTTGTCATCCCTTCAGTCACTTTGATCTGCTCTTTTTCTTGCCACAAGCAATCTGAATGTAGTTAAAGTCCTGCTTGCCATTGGGGACATAGGAGTGGGGTTTGGTATAATTAAGCTGATTACATTGTACATTGGTCATGTAGCCTTCACTTATTCTTATGTGTTTTCAGGTGATTTTGAAGGTAAATATTGATCTTTTAAGGCAATTTTCATTGGATGAGATAGATCTTTGGGAAGGAGGAGATGAAATTTCTGGTGTGTTTAGTGTGTCACATAAAGGGTTAATGACTGAGATAAGAATTTTGGTGCTAAAAAACAGTCCAGTGAAAGAGGAAAGTGCGATGAGAAAAAAACAGAGGAATCAAAATACAGACGAGAGATAAGGGAGGTTGGAAAAGTGTGAGGGATTTATGTAACATCCAATCCATGCAGCCATATGTTAACTTAGTTCTATCTATCTATCTATCTATCTATCTATCTATCTATCTATCTATCTATCTATCTATCTATCTATCTATCTATCTATCTCATATCTATCTATCTATCTATCTATCTATCTATCTATCTATCTATCTATCTATCTATCTATCTATCTATCTATCTATCTATCTATCTATCTATCTATCTATCTATCTATCTATATCTATCTATCTAATATCTATCTATCTATCTATCTATCTATCTATCTATCTATCTATCTATCTATCTATCTATCTATCTATCTATCTATCTATCTATCTATCTATCTATCTAATATCTATCTATCTACCTATCTGAGTCCATTTATCCATCCATTATCTATCTATCTATCTATCGCTCTAATATATATCTATCTTATTTTGTTGTTTTCTTTCAATAGCTCTTTGGTATATTCCTCTACTATTCCCATCTCATTACAATGCAGCCTCCTTGCCCTGACAAGTCTCAGCTTCTCAATTTGATGCTGCAAGGCTGGATTCTTCTCCTATGACTTGCACAATGAACTTGTGTTGTGAATTCAAGTTGTGAGGCCTGAAAATGAATTCACATTAACATTTGATATTTGTGAATATTTATATTTGTCATATTTTATCTACAGAGATTTACTATTCAGAACCTGAGGCTATCAATCTAAATTTTCCTCTCCACCTTGTTGTGCTGGTTTTACCAAGATATTTGCAATCACAGTATCTTCAGACCAATGATATTTCACACTCCATGTGAGGTGTAAACATGACAGTGATGGGCGAGAGAGTACGTACCATTGGAGCAACCCTTGCTGCTGCTTATGTGGCACATAGAGAGGAAGGGCTCCTGCTCAGGTTGATCATCCCCTTCCATATATGCAGTTTAACCTGTACAGGGCTCCCCCGCCCCACAGACACAGACGTTATCAAGCAAGTGAGGGGGATTATGTGGACATCTAGCTTTCTCACCCACGTTGAACTTATTGGGGGAGATTTACTAAGCAAAATGCATCAGAAATTTGGTTCAAAATGCATGAAAAAAACTAGCGTACACACCATGAGACATATTTATTATGTGTTTTAAGCACTTTTTTCACCTTTCAGACAGTTTTACACCCTTCTGAAGGGCATTTTTTTAAAAATATACAGGTCAGTCATTGAGTTTGGTGTAACTTTATAATTAGTTTTTATTAAAATTTATTTTTACTTTTTGAGCTACAGCTGCTTTGTATCCTGTATACTGAGCAGCTGTATCTTTTGCTATGACCTGAATACGACAGGTTCAGTGTCAGCAGGTCCGGCGTATCTCTAATGTAGGATCCACCTGTAATCTATCACATCTAAGTTATAAATTTAGATGTGATAGATTACAGGTTGATCCTGTGTGTCAGAGACACGCTGGACCTGCTGACACTGAACCCGTCAGTCCCGTGGACCTGACGGGAGCAGGATTTAGCGCTACATACAGCTGCTTTGGATAGAGAATACAGAACAGCTGTATGTAAAAATGTTAAAATATTTTTTAATAAAAACTAATTATAAGGTTACACTAAACACACTGACTGACCAGTTTATTAAAAAAACAAAACAAAAAAAAAAAAAAAACATGGCCTTTAAATGCGTTCAGAAAAAGGGACATGGCTAAGAGGAGTTCTAAAATGCGCCAGATTTCTTTATTTTTGAGCCATTTTTTGTGGAAAATATTAATGTAAAGTATGACAACCAAGGAAGAGAAAGGTGTCTAACATGTCTAGCAAGATGCGCCAGATTTATCATACAGCGTGCGCTAGTGTTATAAATTTGGCGCAGTGTCTGCCTGTCTAGTCTAGTTTTATCCTTAAGGCAACATTCACACGAGTGTGACAGATTTACGCGTGTAGAAAACGCGTGTAAATCTGTCCGTGTGTTTTGCGTTATGCATCAGTGTGCTTTGCGAGTGCCATGTGTTTTTCACCAACTCGCAAAGCACTTCTTTTTTTTTTTTTTCAATAGAATTGAAGTGCAAATCACATACAGCACACGGATGTGCGTCCGTGTGTGGTCCGTGGTTTTTACGCACACATTGCCTTCAATGGGCGCGTAGTTGCATGAAAACTCCTGCATGTGTGAACAGCCCCATTGAAATCAATCGGTCCGTGTTCTGTTAGTGATTTCCACACACAGCGCACGGACGAGTTTTACGCTCATCTGAATGAGCCGTTAAGGTATTAATAAATCTTCTCCATTGTATTCGTATGCTCATAATAACGGGTTTTCCCATAATATATATCACCTATCCACAGGATAGGGGAAAATATCTGATCAGTGGGAGTTTGACCGCTGGGACCGCCACTGATCCCGAGAACGGGCTTACCTTGTCATTGCTGTTCTCCCCATATAAATGGACCGGTACTGCGCATGCTTGGCCACCGCTCCATTCATTTTCTATGGGGTTCCTGGACACTATCGCAGCCTCTTAGAAAGTGAATAGAGCGGTGGCCGAGCATGCGCAGTACCGGTCCATTTATATGGGGCGCACAGGAATGGCTAGGTAAACCCATTCTCGGGATCAGTGGGGGTCCCAGCAGTCAGACCCCCACTGATCAGGTATTTATCACCTATCGTTTCTAGGATTAAAGGCTTATATAGAACACCTCAGTCCCATTGGCCCTTCTCAGAGATTTTTGGTACTTTAATTGTGACACAACATTGTACAGACAATACATTAAAATCAATGGCCCTTTGCTTGGTATGTAGCGTCAGATCCTCCAATAATAGAAATCTCTGAGCCGTGTCAAAGGAATTTGAGCCCCATATAGTCCTTATATCCCTGAAATCAGCGGTGGTCTTCAGAAGAACCCTTCGAATGTCTTAAATTATTCCATTGTGCAGTTTTGTGCAAAAATCCCATTCGCTATCACGCAACGTATTTACTAAATTGCTGCAGATCGTCGTCTTCCTGAGACCTGATCATTGGACCCAGCGCACTCCCACGGCCTGGAACTGTAAAGTACAGCATTTTTGAGATTATTTTTGCTCCCCACATGTGGACTGAATTGTAATTTGAGTCCTAACACAAACTTCTAGTTGTAGTGAGATTTATTGCAGCTGCTTTAAGCCGGAGATATATGATTTCACAATGCGGTTTGCTGAGATTTTTATAATATATGGGGCTGAAGTGCTGTGGTGGAGCAGATTGATAAGGAGAGGAACGAGAAGTTTAGCTGCCTCCAAGAAATGGATGAATGCAAGTAATTCGTCCTAATCTTCCTTGTCTGCAAAACAAATGTGCATTATTGTAGGAATTTAGGCTGTAATCTGTTAAAATGCAAATATTGTGTTTCTTATTGCAACATTGTAATCTCGCTGCTCATAATAAGGCCTCGTGCACACGGCTGTATTAGGGCTCCATATAACCTTCGCGTTGTATGGAGCTGTAATACAGCACCCATAGAAGTCTATGAAACCCTACCGTACCTCCATGTGCCTCCGATTTCATACAGATTCACTATAGATTCCAGAGTAGAATATGGAGGCAAAGTATGGCGCCACACAAAGTGTCAATGGCTTCGTAGTATGGAGGTATAGGGATCCTGTGTACCCCCCTACAGGCTCTATGCACGGGACTATGCTACTTTCTGATGGTCAGAATAACTCCATGCTGCGCTATTTCAGAAGGAAACCTGGCCGACCCATTGTAAACCAATGATTATAACAAATCCATCATGACAATAGTGTGAACAGAGCCTAATTTGTTTTGTAGCAAAACATTGTGACACACAAAGGGTTCTCCCAAACCAGTCAGTAAGTCTTTACTTGAGTATTTATAGGGTCCAAACCTGGAAGGGGCCTGGAGGTCTAATACCCCATATAACTAATGCATCATCTAACACTTTTTTATTTAACTTTTTAATACAGGGGTCCCTCAACATACAATATTAATTGGTTCCGGGATGACAATTGTATGTTGAAACCATAACCCTATGGAAAACTGATGATTCCGAAGCCCCCAAAATGTCACCCAAAACGATAAAAAAGGTGGATTGAAGGCAAATAAGCACAAAAAAACCAAATAAAGCATGTTCTGTACTTCATTGTAGCCTATGTGTCTATATATACTTTAGCACACGCTTTTAGGGACTTGTATAAAGAGAAAGGGGGTATCGTCACTCCTTGGTTCGTTCTCATAGAAGGTTTTCTGTACTGTGCGTGGGTGTGCTTGTAGGTGTGATCATATGTATATGTATTTGTGTACTTCTGCTCTGGCCTCATGGCTAGGGGACCCCCAATACAAAATTTGCTATGATGTCCAGTGATAGTTTCTCATCTGTAGATATGTATTGGCAGATATGTGCTACAATCCACCAATGGAGGAGCAACTGGAGTTGCAAAGATTACCGCCATAAGTATTCTTCTTTACTTTGGGAGAAGGAGGCATAGGCACCCTAAAAATAACCACCACAGGGTCCTAAAAGTTACGTGTGTCCCATTATGCAAATTACCTCTACACCGTAATGTCACAGCATATGGTATGTGAACAATCATTGGTTGGCTGGCGGGTCCAGGTGTAGCATGTTCAGTTGGACTTAGGAACTTGAAGATACTTTTCTGCCACCAGACCTGTCACTGTCATCCTTTCTAGACCTTATCTGGTATGCTCTCCAGGTAAAACAAACATGTGCTTCCAAGATTTTGTAAAGACTCCCTCAAAAGACAAATCTACAGGAACCATTGGTGTCTCAATCTAATGTCTCATAACATGAGCAGGCCTAGCTGTAGATCTGAGGGAATCCACTGATCTATGGTGGAACTTACAGAAGTGAGAGAACCATGGAAGTCACGTTATCATATTATTATTTGTTGGCTGTCAATGATGTCAAGTTCTGGCAACCACCCTATAAATAATGCTTCTCCAGATTATTCTGTCTTCTTTTTGGGTCTTCAGTCTTCTCAGTGTCTTGTTGATGGCTTCTGGGATTGTCTCCCTCCATCGTGTTACTGGTCGTTGTCTTCATCTTCTCCCTTCAACTCTTCCAAGTGGAATGGTCTTCTCCAATGATTTGGTCTTCTTATTGTTGGCTGTCAATGATGTAAAGTCCTAGCAACTACCCTATGAATAATGCTTCTCCAGATTATCCTTTCTTCTCTTTGGGTCTTCAGATTTCTCAATGTATTGTTGATCGTTTCTGGGATTGTCTCCCTCCATCTTGTTACTGGTCGATGTGTTCTCTTCTCCCTTCAACTCTTCCAAATAGAATGATCTTCTCCTCCAATGATTTGGGTCTTCTTGTGGTATACAGAAACAAAAAAGTTTCCGTTTGGTCATTGGTGCCTCAAGTGCAAGGTTTGACTTGGTTGACCAAGGAATCACCTATGTGTCTAGCTGGTATCCTCAAAACAACAACCATCAATCTTCCAAGATGTTAATGCTTTCCTTGCCCCACTTCTTTATTCTTCAGCTTTCCCACCCATAACCTGGACATTTCTGAATGTTGCATATTACTATATATCTCCTTTTTCTTTCTATTTTACTATTTTATTCACCTTGTATTTTAGCCATTTTACCCCATTGTGGAGAAGTATCACATGAACGGCCCATATTTGTAGATATTAGTCGGTATCAGCAACATTAAGAAAAATACTACAGGGATACCTGTCATTTCACAGAAAATGTACTGCTTGACTCTTGAAGTTATGTCTCTAGAGGATTTAATAAGCTGTCATCTTGTTACAGGAGTTACAAGATAAAAATGCTGACCACTGGATGTTCATGCTCTACACATCTGCATTTGCAGCCATATGTCTGGAGGAAAAAATGTAATTGTAAATCACTGGTGGCCACATATTCATATGTGAAAACAGCAAAAAAAAATTTAAAAAAAGGCTATATAGGGTAAAGCATAATATTTTCCAGGCATGGAGTTGAAAGGTTTTCTGGTTGTTAGCAACATGTGTGTGATATTTCAACACATCGTGCACCGTCAATAACACAGCGTTCAAATTAATTTTACCCTGGGAGAGCTTTTACATATGCTCATTGTCAACTTCTTTTGGGTAAATGTCTTAATTATACCAACACTTACTATAATACTGCCCCCTATGTAGAAAAATATAACTACTCTAATACTGCCCCCTATGTAGAAAAATATAACTACTATAATACTGCCTCCTATATACAAGAATATAACTACTATAATACTGCCCCCTATATACAAGAATATAAGTACTATAATACTGCCCCTATATACAAGAATATAACTACTATAATACTGCCCCTATATACAAGAATACAACTACTATAATACTGCCCCTATATACAAGAATATAACTACTATAATACTGCCCCCTATGTACAAGAATATAACTACTATATTACTGCCCCTATATACAAGAATATAACTACTATAATACTACCCCCTATATACAAGAATATAACTACTATAATACTACCCCCTATATACAAGAATATAACTACTATAATACTGCCCCCTACATACAAGAATATAACTACTATAATACTGCTCCCTATATACAAGAATATAAGTACTATAATACTGCCCCCTATATACAAGAATATAACTACTATAATACTGTCCCCTATATACAAGAATATAACTACTATAATACTGCCCCTATATACAAGAATATAACTACTATAATACTGCTCCTATATACAGGAATATAACTACTATAATACTGCACAAGAATATAACTACTATAATACTGCCCCCTATATACAAGAATATAACTACTATAATACTGCCCCCTATATACAAGAATATAACTACTATAATACTGCCCCCTATATACAAGAATATAACTACTATAATACTGCTCCCTATATACAAGAATATAACTACCATAATACTGCTCCTATATACAAGAATATAACTACTATAATACTGCCCCTATATACAAGAATATAACTACTATAATACTGCCCCCTATATACAAGAATATAACTACTATAATACTGCCAACTATGTACAAGAATATAACTACTATATTACTGCCCCTATATACAAGAATATAACTACTATAATACTGCCTCCTATATACAAGAATTTAACTACTATAATACTACCCCCTATATACAAGAATATAAGTACTATAATACTGCCCCTATATACAAGAATTTAACTACTATAATACTGCCCCTATGTACAAGAATATAACTACTATAATACTGCCCCTATATACAAGAATATAACTACTATAATACTGCCCCTATATACAAGAATATAACTACTATAATACTGCTCCTATATACAGGAATATAACTACTATAATACTGCCCCTATATACAAGAATATAACTACTATAATACTGCCCCCTATATACAAGAATATAACTACTATAATACTGCCCCCTATATACAAGAATATAACTACTATAATACTACCCCCTATATACAAGAATATAACTACTATAATACTGCCCCCTACAAACAAGAATATAACTAATATAATACTGCTCCCTATATACAAGAATATAAGTACTATAATACTGCCCCCTATATACAAGAATATAACTACTATAATACTGTCCCCTATATACAAGAATATAACTACTATAATACTGCCCCTATATACAAGAATATAACTACTATAATACTGCTCCTATATACAGGAATATAACTACTATAATACTGCCCCTATATACAAGAATATAACTACTATAATACTGCCCCCTATATACAAGAATATAACTACTATAATACTGCCCCCTATATACAAGAATATAACTACTATAATACTGCCCCCTATATACAAGAATATAACTACTATAATACTGCTCCCTATATACAAGAATATAACTACCATAATACTGCTCCTATATACAAGAATATAACTACTATAATACTGCCCCTATATACAAGAATATAACTACTATAATACTGCCCCCTATATACAAGAATATAACTACTATAATACTGCCCCCTATGTACAAGAATATAACTACTATATTACTGCCCCTATATACAAGAATATAACTACTATAATACTGCCTCCTATATACAAGAATTTAACTACTATAATACTACCCCCTATATACAAGAATATAAGTACTATAATACTGCTCCTATATACAAGAATTTAACTACTATAATACTGCCCCTATGTACAAGAATATAACTACTATAATACTGCCCCTATATACAAGAATATAACTACTATAATACTGCCCCTATATACAAGAATATAACTACTATAATACTGCTCCTATATACAGGAATATAACTACTATAATACTCCCCTATATACAAGAATATAACTACTAGAATACTGCCCTCTATGTACAAGAATATAACTACTATAATACTGCCCCCTATGTACAAGAATATAACTACTATAATACTGCTCCTATATACAAGAATATAAGTACTATAATACTGCTCCTATATACAAGAATATAACTACTATAATACTGCTCCCTATATACAAGAATATAACTACTATAATACTGCCCCCTATATACAAGAATATAACTACTATAATACTGCCCCCTATATACAAGAATATAACTACTATAATACTGCCCCCTATATACAAGAATATAACTACTATAATACTGCTCCCTATATACAAGAATATAACTACCATAATACTGCTCCTATATACAAGAATATAACTACTATAATACTGCCCCTATATACAAGAATATAACTACTATAATACTGCCCCCTATATACAAGAATATAACTACTATAATACTGCCCCTATATACAAGAATATAACTACTATAATACTGCCCCTATATACAAGAATATAACTACTATAATACTGCTCCTATATACAGGAATATAACTACTATATTACTGTCCCTATATACAAGAATATAACTACTATAATACTGCCCCTATATACAAGAATATAACTACTATAATACTGCCCCTATATACAAGAATACAACTACTATAATACTGCCCCTATATACAAGAATATAACTACTATAATACTGCCCCCTATGTACAAGAATATAACTACTATATCACTGCCCCTATATACAAGAATATAACTACTATAATACTACCCCCTATATACAAGAATATAACTACTATAATACTACCCCCTATATACAAGAATATAACTACTATAATACTGCCCCCTACATACAAGAATATAACTACTATAATACTGCTCCCTATATACAAGAATATAAGTACTATAATACTGCCCCCTATATACAAGAATATAACTACTATAATACTGTCCCCTATATACAAGAATATAACTACTATAATACTGCCCCTATATACAAGAATATAACTACTATAATACTGCTCCTATATACAGGAATATAACTACTATAATACTGCACAAGAATATAACTACTATAAGGGCATGACAACACATGGCGGAATTCCTCCGCAACTGTCCGCATCAATGCCGCACCTAATCCGGGTTGCGGATTACGGCTGCGGATCTGCACAAAATGTGCAGAAAATTGATGCGGACTAGCTGCTGCGGACTGCGGGAAAAGTGCTTCCCTTCTCCCTATCAGTGCAGGATAGAGAGAAGGGACAGCACTTTCCCTAGTGAAAGTAAAAGAAATTCATACTTACCGCCCGTTGTCTTGATGACGCGTCCCTCCTTCGGCATCCAGCCCGACCTCCCTGGATGACGCGCCAGTCCATGTGACCGCTGCAGCCTGTGCTTGGCCTGTGATTGGCTGCAGCCGTCACTTACACTGAAACGTCATCCTGGGAGGCCGGACTGGAGACAGAAGCAGGGAGTTCTCGGTAAGTATGAACTTCTATTTTTTTTACAGGATGCTGTATATTGGGATTGGTAGTCACTGTCCAGGGTGCAGAAACAGTTACTGCCGATCGCTTAACTCTTTCAGCACCCTGGACAGTGACTATTTACTGACGTCTCCTAGCAACGCTCCCGTCATTACGGGAGCCCCATTGACTTCCTCAGTCTGGCTGTAGACCTAGAAATACATAGGTCCAGCCAGAATGAAGAAATGTCAAGTTAAAAAAGCAAGACGTATCCGCAGCACACATGACATGTGCATGACAGCTGCGGACTTCATTGCGGAATTTAGAATCTCCATTGAAGTCAATGGAGAAATTCCGCCATGAGTCCGCCACTGCTCCGCAACAGACAGAGCATGCTGCGGACACCAAATTCCGCTCCGCAGCCTATGCTCCGCCGCGGAATTGTACGCATCGTGTAAACGAACACTGCTAAATTAAAGTGAAAGTCAATGGAGAAACGGCTCCGCTGCGGATTAACGCTGCGGAGTGTCCGCAGCGGAATTTAAGTGAAATTCCGCCATGTGTGAACCCGCCCTAATACTGCCCCCTATATACAAGAATATAACTACTATAATACTGCCCCCTATATACAAGAATATAACTACTATAATACTGCCCCCTATATACAAGAATATAACTACTATAATACTGCTCCCTATATACAAGAATATAACTACCATAATACTGCTCCTATATACAAGAATATAACTACTATAATACTGCCCCTATATACAAGAATATAACTACTATAATACTGCCCCCTATATACAAGAATATAACTACTATAATACTGCCAACTATGTACAAGAATATAACTACTATATTACTGCCCCTATATACAAGAATATAACTACTATAATACTGCCTCCTATATACAAGAATTTAACTACTATAATACTACCCCCTATATACAAGAATATAAGTACTATAATACTGCCCCTATATACAAGAATTTAACTACTATAATACTGCCCCTATGTACAAGAATATAACTACTATAATACTGCCCCTATATACAAGAATATAACTACTATAATACTGCCCCTATATACAAGAATATAACTACTATAATACTGCTCCTATATACAGGAATATAACTACTATAATACTGCCCCTATATACAAGAATATAACTACTATAATACTGCCCCCTATATACAAGAATATAACTACTATAATACTGCCCCCTATATACAAGAATATAACTACTATAATACTACCCCCTATATACAAGAATATAACTACTATAATACTGCCCCCTACATACAAGAATATAACTAATATAATACTGCTCCCTATATACAAGAATATAAGTACTATAATACTGCCCCCTATATACAAGAATATAACTACTATAATACTGTCCCCTATATACAAGAATATAACTACTATAATACTGCCCCTATATACAAGAATATAACTACTATAATACTGCTCCTATATACAGGAATATAACTACTATAATACTGCCCCTATATACAAGAATATAACTACTATAATACTGCCCCCTATATACAAGAATATAACTACTATAATACTGCCCCCTATATACAAGAATATAACTACTATAATACTGCCCCCTATATACAAGAATATAACTACTATAATACTGCTCCCTATATACAAGAATATAACTACCATAATACTGCTCCTATATACAAGAATATAACTACTATAATACTGCCCCCTATATACAAGAATATAACTACTATAATACTGCCCCCTATGTACAAGAATATAACTACTATATTACTGCCCCTATATACAAGAATATAACTACTATAATACTGCCTCCTATATACAAGAATTTAACTACTATAATACTACCCCTATATACAAGAATATAAGTACTATAATACTGCTCCTATATACAAGAATTTAACTACTATAATACTGCCCCTATGTACAAGAATATAACTACTATAAGGGCATGACCACACATGGCGGAATTCCTCCGCAACTGTCCGCATCAATGCCGCACCTAATCCGGGTTGCGGATTACGGCTGCGGATCTGCACAAAATGTGCAGAAAATTGATGCGGACTGGCCGCTGCGGACTGCAGGAAAAGTGCTTCCCTTCTCCCTATCAGTGCAGGATAGAGAGAAGGGACAGCACTTTCCCTAGTGAAAGTAAAAGAAATTCATACTTACCGCCCGTTGTCTTGGTGACGCGTCCCTCTTTCGGCATCCAGCCCGACCTCCCTGGATGACGCTCCAGTCCATGTGACCGCTGCAGCCTGTGCTTGGCCTGTGATTGGCTGCAGCCGTCACTTAGAATGAAACGTCATCCTGGGAGGCCGGACTGGAGACAGACGCAGGGAGTTCTCGGTAAGTATGAACTTATATGTTTTTTTACAGATACATGTATATTGGGATCGGTAGTCACTGTCCCGGGTGCAGAAACAGTTACTGCCGATCGCTTAACTCTTTCAGCACCCTGGACAGTGACTATTTACAGACGTCTCCTAGCAACGCTCCCGTCATTACGGGAGCCCCATTGACTTCCTCAGTCTGGCTGTAGACCTAGAAATACATAGGTCCAGCCAGAATGAAGAAATGTCATGGTAGTAAAAACAATACGCTCCGCAGCACACATAAGATCTGCGGACTTCATTGCGGAATTTTGACTCTCCATTGAAGTCAATGGAGAAATTCCGCCATGAGTCCGCAACCAGTCCGCCACTGCTCCGCAACAGACAGAGCATGCTGCGGACACCAAATTCCGCTCCGCAGCCTATGCTCCGCAGCGGAATTGTACGCATCGTGTAAACGAACACTGCTAAATTAAAGTGAAAGTCAATGGAGAAACGGCTCCGCTGCGGATTAACGCTGCGGAGTGTCCGCAGCGGAATTTAAGTGAAATTCCGCCATGTGTGAACCCGCCCTAATACTGCCCCTATATACAAGAATATAACTACTATAATACTGCCCCTATATACAAGAATATAACTACTATAATACTGCTCCTATACACAGGAATATAACTACTATAATACTGCCCCTATATACAAGAATATAACTACTAGAATACTGCCCTCTATGTACAAGAATATAACTACTATAATACTGCCCCCTATGTACAAGAATATAACTACTATAATACTGCTCCCATATACAAGAATATAAGTACTATAATACTGCTCCTATATACAAGAATATAACTACTATAATACTGCCCCCTATATACAAGAATATAACTACTATAATACTGCCCCCTATATACAAGAATATAACTACTATAATACTGCCCCCTATATACAAGAATAGAACTACTATAATACTGCCCCCTATATACAAGAATATAACTACTATAATACTGCTCCCTATATACAAGAATATAACTACCATAATACTGCTCCTATATACAAGAATATAACTACTATAATACTGCCCCTATATACAAGAATATAACTACTATAATACTGCCCCCTATATACAAGAATATAACTACTATAATACTGCCCCTATATACAAGAATATAACTACTATAATACTGCCCCTATATACAAGAATATAACTACTATAATACTGCCTCCTATATACAAGAATATAACTACTATAATACTGCTCCTATATACAGGAATATAACTACTATATTACTGTCCCTATATACAAGAATATAACTACTATAATACTGCCTCCTATATACAAGAATATAACTACTATAATACTGCCCCTATATATACAAGAATATAACTACTATAATACTGCCCCCTATATACAAGAATATAACTACTATAATACTGCCCCCTATATACAAGAATATAACTACTATAATACTGCCCCTATATACAAGAATATAACTACTATAATACTGCCCCTATATACAAGAATATAACTACTATAATACTGCCTCCTATATACAAGAATATAAGTACTATAATACTGCCCCAATATACAAGAATATAACTACTATAATACTGCCTCCTATATACAAGAATATAACTACTATAATACTGCTCCTATATATAAGAATATAACTACTATAATACTGCCTCCTATATACAAGAATATAACTACTATAATACTGCTCCTATATACAAGAATATAACTACTATAATACTGCCCCTATATACAAGAATATAATTACTATAATACTGCCCCCTATATACAAGAATATAACTACTATAATACTGCCCCCTATATACAAGAATATAATTACTATAATACTGCCCCCTATGTACAAGAATATAACTACAATAATACTGCCCCCTATGTGCAAGAATATGCTCAATATATGATGCAATGATGATGTCATGTTTGGTAATATACAATATCCACAGAATAAAAACAATATAATCAATAGATAACAAGGACGCAGTCTCCAGGCAGTAGAGCCACCTAACCGTCATTACATATCATTGTGTAAGCACTTAAGCCATTTCAGAACTGGAGTATCAGGGGAATATTTACAGGAAGCATTGAATGTTTTAAAAGGTCATGAGCACGGGCATTAGCTTATACTGGAGGAATGTGGAGCCTTCGGAGAATTGGTGTAATTTTACATATAACACTGAATTTAACTTTTGTTTTTCTTGCTCAGGGATTTTGGACAAGTTGCATGAAGCTGAATAAAACATGACTTGAATTCTAAACTGCTTTGATTTCAGAACCGAGCAGGGACTGCAATTCCCTCTAGGGAAAGCTGATGGGGGTCGGTTCTTTGGAGTTCAGGGTTGGAGTATGAGATGCAAAAAAGAAAAAAGATCCTCAATTTTTTCCAGAAACAGCACTACTCTTGACTTATAGGCATTATATACTATTGCAGTTCAGTCCTATTTAAGTAAATTGGGCTGAACTGCAATACCAGACACAGCCAATGGATAAGAGTGGCGCTATTTTTGGAAAAATGCAGACCTTTATGTCTTATTTGTCTTACCTTACAAAGCCAGGATTGGGTAAATTACAAGGGGCTGCCTTACACAGATGACCATTTTAGCTATCGTCCTGAACTTTGACTGCAGGCTAATACTTTGTCTAGTCATCCATATGCTATTCTTCCTATATACTGGTCAAAACGAATCCTTTTTGCCATGGAAAACATCATAAGTCACTGAATCCAATATTCCACAAATCTTCCAGAACCAAGCCAGAATTAATTTCCCATCCTGCAAATATAGAAACATTCTTGTACCGTGGGCAGCACATATTACATTCAGTATAGGAATCCGGTATATGATCAATATTGTAGGTTTTATCACATGAGCAGCGTAAGCCATCACAAAAAAACTCATTAGATGGGTGGCACATTATTATTTTCCAATCAGCACTCCAGATGGTGGTGGGGTGTTGTTTAGCTGGTGCAATGGTGCCAACTAGTTGACGGTGCTCTGCCATCTGTAGGATTCCCTACTAAACCCTTGTTCATGATAAGTACCTACAGTGTTAGGAAACTTGTCCTTGACAATAGAGCTCAGTCTCTTACCCTTGGAAAAGATTCCGCTCTTACCACAGGACTGTCTGCCTTCCAGCTCTACTACCTCCTCATTGGCACCCGCTATACCACAAAGCACCCTTGACTCCTGCCACAACAGCCCACTGCCCCCTAGCTATGCTGCGTATATCACGTGAAGTATATATGTAATACCCCAAGTGCTTTCCAAAGATTCTAGTCTCATCAAACACCATTGGTAACTTTAGATCCTGCGGTCATGTGGCCTTAGATATTGGGGCTATTTTTGCTGCTGCACCCGAATTCGGACCTAAGTTGCACCTTCTTTTTGGTGCGAATCGTTTTAGACAAATTCAATTCAATAACATGCGCCAAAAAGAACAGATGTTTGTGAATTGCACCACAAGGGGCATGGCCTAGCAGAAGAGGGGAGGGGCTAAATATGCCTAAGAAATAACCTACGGAGACCTGATCAGTTATAGTGATGTACCGCTTTAAGGGGATTCTCCTTTGTTAAATATTGCGGGCCTCTAAGGATCCCTGCCGATTCAGTTTAATGGGGCTATACATGGAGCTACATGTGCAGTAAAGCTGCTGTACCCAGATAAACAATGAAGGGGCTAATGATCGGGTATGGCTATCCTAAGGAGAGGCCATCGATCACTCCTGAAAAAAAAACCCTCTAAATATAACATATAATGCGTAAACAGCACATTAGACATACCTCTTAACAGTCCCATTCTTTTATGGGACTGTGCCACAAACTTAAAGGGGTTTTTCTATCAGAGACATTAATGTCATAAATGTCAGAAAGATGCAGGTCCCACCTTTGAGACCCGCACCTATGTCTGGAACGGGGCCCCCTAAACCCCGTTCTATCTTTTTGTGCCCACGCTGCTACCAGCCACTTCCTGATTACATGGTCAGGATTACGGAAACAGCGTAACTCGCTGAGCTACGCTATTTCCGTAACTCCCATAGAACTGAATAGTAGTTACGAAAACAGCAAAGCTCGCATGCTACGCAGCTTCCGTAACTGCCATTCACTACTATGGGAGCTACGGAAACAGCTTAGCTCAGCGAGCACTCGGCTGTTTCCGTAATCCCAACCATGTAATCAGTAAGTGGCCGGGAGTCAGCATGAGCACAAAAAGCTAGAACGGGGTTTAGGGGACCCCGTTCTAGAGATAAGTGCGGGTCCCACCTCTGGGACCCACACCTATCTGACTTTTATGACATATCCTGTGCATATTAGTAAACCTACAAAAGGACCTCAAAATAAGGTACAACAGGACAGAGGAGAAACCCCAAGCCAACTAGGAAAACAACCTATAAGCGCACGAGCGCCAGGGACATAACATCCCAGTAGAATCTGAAAGTGAATACCATGGATAATAAGAAAATATATACTTTTATTAATTTATCACAGTACATGGTATAACAATATCAAGTGTATTAAAAAAAAACTGTATATGGCGGATCATATATCAAAAAGAGTAACAAAGCGGTAAGTATGACAAAATACCATGGGAAGCACAGAAAACATAACCAAAAAATCCCCACAACTCAATGCGACCATACCAAAAGCACAGATGATAAGAATGACAGAGACAGAAAGACTCTATATCGATGTGAATGAAATACCCACATGGAGAGAGTACATGTCATAAATCTGCAAGGAATAACTAGCGTGCTATACATATCGACAAATTAGGTGAACATAGTATTGAGAACATAACTCATGTAAATACCTGTCGACATGATGGAAGCAAGATATGAGGGGAAATGGCACAGGAACGCCTCGACGCGCGTTTCGCCCACGACCGGCTTCGTCAGGAGGCTACCGTATATACAGAACCGGGGGTTTATATACCGCCATATGTAAACCGATCATTAATTAATTCATTGGTGGCATCTGTGGGGTGCACGCATGGACGGCGCTCGCAGGCCATGATGCGAGCACTGCATCATCAGAAAGCGCCATGCTGTCTGCGGTGTGACGATGCGTCTCACGGCATGAGACGCACGTCGCCATAGTAACGCAGACAAACAGAGTGAGGCACCCTGAGATACAGCGCCCGCAGCGCATGCGCCCGAGAGCGTCTGGTACACATATACCAGCATAGACCATCAGGGAATACAGGAAAGAAAATATTTTATAGCGTTCATACAAACATTGGGAAAAAAAAAAAGAAATAATAAATAAATAAAGTAAATAACTATGTGATGAGCAACCCAAGAGGAGAATTTTAACAAAATATTATAGGTGACCTAAATCGGTACAAGTATATAATAAACCTCTATATAGTATATGTATCACTAAATGGTATTTTGATACAGAGTTCATCACAGACATAAACCAATTACATAAATACATAGATACATGAAATATGAAAATAAGACAAATAATTTTAATAAATAAAATAAATATAAATAAATAAATAAATTGAAAAATGAAAAATAATAATAAATGAAAGATAATAAATAAAAAATAAATAATAAATAATAAATAAAAAATACAAATAAAAAGTAGAAATAAAAAATATAAGAAATAAAAAATAAATAATAAATAATAATAATTAATAAATAATAAAAAATAAAATATAAAATATAAAATTTATAAAAATAAAAAAATAAAAAATAATAAATAAATTAACTGAAAACAAGTATGTCCCTACAAATAAATAGAAAAACAAAAAATAAAGTGAAGCATAGAAACAAAAATATATATATTGTGAGTGAAGTACAAAACAGTGCTATATATCAAAAAATATATAAATATAGTAATTAATTATAATGAAAAAATGTGTATAAATATATACAGAAGTATATATCATATATATTACAGCAAAAAGTCTAAATACAGAAATAAGGAAATAAATCAAAATGATCAAAAAATAATAAAAATAAAAAAAAAAAAAAAAAAAAAAAGATATAAAAAGATAAAAATATAGATAAAAAATATAAAATATATATAAATAATATATTATGAACAAATATTATTGAAGAGAAATATATAATAGAAGTTATAGTACACACAAACAAAAAAATTTTGAAAAGTGAATAAGCAGGATGATAACGCAACACAAAAAGGCGTTAATATGTGAAAAAAACGACTCTACATACGTAATATACAATGAATGCATAGTAAAAAGGTGAAAATACACAAATGTGAACAATAAATATGAAGTGAAAAATATAATAAAGAACAAAAAAGATTTTCATATAAAATAAAAATAATAAAATAGTAATAATAATAAAAGCAGAACAGAATAAAATATAAACACTAAATATACAAAACAAAAAAGCCAGACGTATGGACAGCAAGCCCAGCAGATGGTCATTCAAGGTCCATACGATGAAAGATGTATTGCCCACATGATGGTAGATGTCACCAGTAGAAACAGCAGCACTAAAATATAACACAGCTGAAATTAATAACATATCACAGAAACAAAAAGGCAGAATAGCGGTCCCCCAAAACTTAAATTAAAATTCGCGCTAACTATGATGGTTTATAAAAAAGGTTTGAAGCTAGTGGCCTCATTGAGACCAAATGGTGTGGTAGTGTTAAGCAGGGTAATCCATTTCATTTCTTTCTTTAGGAGAGCCTTGCGTACATCTCCACCTCGACATCCCAATTTAACCCTATCGATCCCTCGAAATCTTATACCGCTAGGGTCACAAGAGTGGTGTCGATAGAAATGTCTGGGAATCGGTTGAAGTTGGTCAATGTCTTTAGTGCTACATGCCGTGCGAATCTTACTGACATGTTCAAGTACACGTGTCTTGAAGGATCTACTCGTCATGCCTATATAGATAAGATCACAGGGGCATGTTGCAAAATAGATCACAGCCTCAGTTTTACATGAAATGTTATACACGATCTTGTACTCCTGAGCTTTTTTGGAGTCATGAAAGGTAGATGACCGTAAAATAAATTTGCAGGCCATACAATTACCACAATTGAATGATCCCCATGGTGGGCCACGGCCACCGAAAGGACTCGTTGGAATCTTGGAGATATAGTGACTGGATGTCAAAAGATCCCGCAAATTTTTGGATCTCCTCCAAGTAATAGAGGGATGCCTTGACAGGCAAGTAGATAAATCCAGATCCGTGAGTAGTACATTCCAGTGTTTCTGCATAATACTACGGATCTGGACCCATTGGGAGTTGAAAGTTGTAATAAACCTAACATTAGGATCAAACATCACCTTAGACTTCGGTTTACTCACCAATAATCCCTCACGGGATGTATGTTTAGCCCTCAGATATCCACGTCTAATGTCCCTCCGGTTGTATCCACGATCGCGAAAGCGGGCTGACATATCTGAGGCCTGATTTTCAAATCTACTCATATTAGAACAGATACGTCGAGCTCTTAAAAATTGGCCTGTAGGGATAGCACTCTTGACCTTTGAGTAATGGGAAGATGTGGCATGGAGGAGTGCGTTGGTCGCGGTCTCCTTCCTGAAAATGTCTGTAGAGACAGTATTGTCAGCATCCTTGGATATCAAGACATCAAGAAATTCCACCGACGACCTACTACATTTCCATGTAAGCCTGATGTTTAGATCGTTGGTGTTAAGGGAGGATAGAAATGATTCTAGGTGGTCTGTGGAGCCTTGCCAGATAAACAGAATATCGTCTATATATCTAGACCAGAGGAGTACGGCGTCATGTCCAGGAGTATTAAGGACCACCTCTCTTTCCCACAACCCCAGGAACAAATTGGCATATGAGGGCGCACAAGTAGCCCCCATTGCCGTACCCTGGAGCTGTAGGAAAAAACGGTCCTTAAAGGTAAAAAAGTTATGAGTAAGTGAGAACTCCAAAAGAGTTATAATGAGTTCGACAAGATCAGAATCATAGTTAGTCATACTCAGGAAAAATTTAGACGCACGCACCCCCTGGTCATGACAAATCGATGTATATAACGACTCCACGTCACATGTAACTAGAATCATATCATCATCCAGATGTAGCCCATCCAAGCGGCGAAGGACATCGGTGGTATCTTTAATGAATGATGGTAAAGTCTCTACACATTTTTGTAGATAGAAATCAATAAATCTGCAGACACTTTCGCAAAGACCACCGATGCCCGACACGATAGGGCGGCCAGGAGGATTGTTGGGGTCCTTGTGAATTTTAGGTAATAGATAAAGAGTGGGTATAATAGGACAATCTACCACCAAACCCTCCTTAAGTTTAAGACCAATGATGGATTCATCCACAGCTCTTTGTAATATATCATCTAGTTCTCTCTTGAAAGGGATGGTAGGGTCCCCAGAGAGACGGTGATAGCAAGTAGTGACCTTAAGCTGACGGAAAACCTCACCCTCATACATCTGTGCAGGCCAGATCACAACATTGCCCCCCTTGTCAGCAGGCTTAATCACGACATCCTTGAGATCACGAAGCTGTTGAATAGCTTCTCTCTGAACGAAATTAAGATTGTAAGAGCGATCAGAGTCGGAAATAGATTCCAGATCACGTTTAACGAGTTTAAAGAATATGTCAACTGGCGGACATATAGAGAAAGGGGGGAAATGTTGTGAGCGGCGGCACAGATGCACCGGAAATAAGGGGTCAGTGACACCCTCTTGTTCGTCAAGGAGTGATACAAGAGCATCAAACGCCTGCCTCTCAGCAGGTGAGTATGATGAATCACCATACTCACGCCTGCTGAAATATTTTTTAAAAAGTAATTTGCGAGAAAATAACGCAAGATCTTTAATAGCGGTGAATAGATCGAATTTGCCAGTAGGTGAAAATGATAGCCCCTTCTGTAACACTTGAAACTGAGGGGGGGTAAGAACGTGAGAAGACAAATTAATCACCTTCAAAATCTCCTGTTTTTCTTGTCTCTGTTGAAAATCACTCCTGTTTTTCTCTTTACCGAAGGGGTTCTTAGGTTGTAAATAGGGTCTCCGTCTCCAGGAGGCCGGGGTCTGTCTAAAAAACCGCATTCTTCCTCAGAGGTCAAAGATGTCGAAAATGAAGAGCGTGAAACTGGTCTGCCCCTATCTCTTTGTTTATTATTCCAGCGATACACTCTATTAGATTGAAAATCGCTCAGATCTCGCTGAAACTTCTTAGTCTTGATATCCAAGGTGCTTTTCTCCCATTTGGCGAGATCTTCCTCCAAAGACTTGTCAAAGATAGCAAGATCATCCCTAGTAAGGGCAAATTGGATTTTGTCCTTAAGGAGATCAATCTCTTTTTCTAATGACTCGAGCTTCCGCCGATCCGCACCAATGAGCAATTCGAGTAGCGTGCGTGAGCATTTAGTTAGAGTCTCTTCCCATTTGGAGACGAAACTCGGATCATCATCCTCCAAAGTGGGAAAGACCTGCAACCGCAAACCTCTCGGTAAAATCTCTCTCTGTAAATAATTCTCGAGGGCAACTTTGTTCCACCACACCTTCGTACGTTTTTCGAGAAGTATTCGAATATTATGCTTCAAATCCCTAATATCACTGTTGTCAGTGCTCCCTGCTACTCTCTCTCCAAATATAGATCCAAGACGTGTAATCCAGTCTTTATCACGTTTTCTAAAATCCATATATCCAGAGGTGCTATCTGTGAACACAGACACAATTGAATAGTAAACCTACAAAAGGACCTCAAAATAAGGTACAACAGGACAGAGGAGAAACCCCAAGCCAACTAGGAAAACAACCTATAAGCGCACGAGCGCCAGGGACATAACATCCCAGTAGAATCTGAAAGTGAATACCATGGATAATAAGAAAATATATACTTTTATTAATTTATCACAGTACATGGTATAACAATATCAAGTGTATTAAAAAAAACTGTATATGGCGGATCATATATCAAAAAGAGTAACAAAGCGGTAAGTATGACAAAATACCATGGGAAGCACAGAAAACATAACCAAAAAATCCCCACAACTCAATGCGACCATACCAAAAGCACAGATGATAAGAATGACAGAGACAGAAAGACTCTATATCGATGTGAATGAAATACCCACATGGAGAGAGTACATGTCATAAATCTGCAAGGAATAACTAGCGTGCTATACATATCGACAAATTAGGTGAACATAGTATTGAGAACATAACTCATGTAAATACCTGTCGACATGATGGAAGCAAGATATGAGGGGAAATGGCACAGGAACGCCTCGACGCGCGTTTCGCCCACGACCGGCTTCGTCAGGAGGCTACCGTATATACAGAACCGGGGGTTTATATACCGCCATATGTAAACCGATCATTAATTAATTCATTGGTGGCATCTGTGGGGTGCACGCATGGACGGCGCTCGCAGGCCATGATGCGAGCACTGCATCATCAGAAAGCGCCATGCTGTCTGCGGTGTGACGATGCGTCTCACGGCATGAGACGCACGTCGCCATAGTAACGCAGACAAACAGAGTGAGGCACCCTGAGATACAGCGCCCGCAGCGCATGCGCCCGAGAGCGTCTGGTACACATATACCAGCATAGACCATCAGGGAATACAGGAAAGAAAATATTTTATAGCGTTCATACAAACATTGGGAAAAAAAAAAAAGAAATAATAAATAAATAAAGTAAATAACTATGTGATGAGCAACCCAAGAGGAGAATTTTAACAAAATATTATAGGTGACCTAAATCGGTACAAGTATATAATAAACCTCTATATAGTATATGTATCACTAAATGGTATTTTGATACAGAGTTCATCACAGACATAAACCAATTACATAAATACATAGATACATGAAATATGAAAATAAGACAAATAATTTTAATAAATAAAATAAATATAAATAAATAAATAAATTGAAAAATGAAAAATAATAATAAATGAAAGATAATAAATAAAAAATAAATAATAAATAATAAATAAAAAATACAAATAAAAAGTAGAAATAAAAAATATAAGAAATAAAAAATAAATAATAAATAATAATAATTAATAAATAATAAAAAATAAAATATAAAATATAAAATTTATAAAAATAAAAAAATAAAAAATAATAAATAAATTAACTGAAAACAAGTATGTCCCTACAAATAAATAGAAAAACAAAAAATAAAGTGAAGCATAGAAACAAAAATATATATATTGTGAGTGAAGTACAAAACAGTGCTATATATCAAAAAATATATAAATATAGTAATTAATTATAATGAAAAAATGTGTATAAATATATACAGAAGTATATATCATATATATTACAGCAAAAAGTCTAAATACAGAAATAAGGAAATAAATCAAAATGATCAAAAAATAATAAAAATAAAAAAAAAAAAAAAAAGATATAAAAAGATAAAAATATAGATAAAAAATATAAAATATATATAAATAATATATTATGAACAAATATTATTGAAGAGAAATATATAATAGAAGTTATAGTACACACAAACAAAAAAATTTTGAAAAGTGAATAAGCAGGATGATAACGCAACACAAAAAGGCGTTAATATGTGAAAAAAACGACTCTACATACGTAATATACAATGAATGCATAGTAAAAAGGTGAAAATACACAAATGTGAACAATAAATATGAAGTGAAAAATATAATAAAGAACAAAAAAGATTTTCATATAAAATAAAAATAATAAAATAGTAATAATAATAAAAGCAGAACAGAATAAAATATAAACACTAAATATACAAAACAAAAAAGCCAGACGTATGGACAGCAAGCCCAGCAGATGGTCATTCAAGGTCCATACGATGAAAGATGTATTGCCCACATGATGGTAGATGTCACCAGTAGAAACAGCAGCACTAAAATATAACACAGCTGAAATTAATAACATATCACAGAAACAAAAAGGCAGAATAGCGGTCCCCCAAAACTTAAATTAAAATTCGCGCTAACTATGATGGTTTATAAAAAAGGTTTGAAGCTAGTGGCCTCATTGAGACCAAATGGTGTGGTAGTGTTAAGCAGGGTAATCCATTTCATTTCTTTCTTTAGGAGAGCCTTGCGTACATCTCCACCTCGACATCCCAATTTAACCCTATCGATCCCTCGAAATCTTATACCGCTAGGGTCACAAGAGTGGTGTCGATAGAAATGTCTGGGAATCGGTTGAAGTTGGTCAATGTCTTTAGTGCTACATGCCGTGCGAATCTTACTGACATGTTCAAGTACACGTGTCTTGAAGGATCTACTCGTCATGCCTATATAGATAAGATCACAGGGGCATGTTGCAAAATAGATCACAGCCTCAGTTTTACATGAAATGTTATACACGATCTTGTACTCCTGAGCTTTTTTGGAGTCATGAAAGGTAGATGACCGTAAAATAAATTTGCAGGCCATACAATTACCACAATTGAATGATCCCCATGGTGGGCCACGGCCACCGAAAGGACTCGTTGGAATCTTGGAGATATAGTGACTGGATGTCAAAAGATCCCGCAAATTTTTGGATCTCCTCCAAGTAATAGAGGGATGCCTTGACAGGCAAGTAGATAAATCCAGATCCGTGAGTAGTACATTCCAGTGTTTCTGCATAATACTACGGATCTGGACCCATTGGGAGTTGAAAGTTGTAATAAACCTAACATTAGGATCAAACATCACCTTAGACTTCGGTTTACTCACCAATAATCCCTCACGGGATGTATGTTTAGCCCTCAGATATCCACGTCTAATGTCCCTCCGGTTGTATCCACGATCGCGAAAGCGGGCTGACATATCTGAGGCCTGATTTTCAAATCTACTCATATTAGAACAGATACGTCGAGCTCTTAAAAATTGGCCTGTAGGGATAGCACTCTTGACCTTTGAGTAATGGGAAGATGTGGCATGGAGGAGTGCATATCCTGTGCATATGCCATAAATGTCCCTCATGGGAAAACCCCTTCTACAAATGGGTGGGGCTTGCTTATATTTGCATACAATGGGGCGTCTCTAATCATTTATGGGCCGTTCTTGGAATGGGGAGGGGTTTAAAATGTCATGATTTGGGATTGAAATGTTGGTAAACATGGGATTAGGAACACAACACATCTAGTATATGATCTTTTCCCAATACATTATATTTTACTGCATTGCTTGACTCTATATTATGGATCGTACGAGTTCATTTGATTGCGATAAGTCGAACTCCCTCTCTTCTTCTTTGCGCTGTCATCCGCTGCTCATATACTAAGTGTATCGAAACGCTTACACCGGGTATTAATTGACCATTATAATGAATTGCGCGCTTTTGTTACTACTTAGCTGAAAGCACATTACAAAGGGCACATAAAAAACACTTACATGATACATAATAGCAGGTAAACACAAAGAACAGGATATGTAAAATGTATGTACACGTAATAGGAAAATAGAGGCAATTTATAGATGTCAATGAGGGATGGGGGGGGGGAGGTGGTAAGAACATTGTATCCCACCTCCTCTCATTCCTTCTCATTGAATATATTCAGGCGTCATTCTTGTATGTTGGATCTTCTATTCTAAGTAACAAAAGAAGCAAAGGACTCGCAGGGAGGTAAATAATTCTGCAAGAAACGAGCCCCCAGAGATTAAACACTGAACGGTTTGGATCTAGAAGACTTCCTAACTCAATGTATGCACAGTAATTAACATGTAGCAACAAGGAGCTTAGATGAGACATTTCCAATGCGCTCCGCATATACCCAGTCTCAAATGAGAGACACATCTGAGTTTACAAGCTGTTCTAACAGTTACCATTTTTAGACATATGCGTCGCTTTTGGTAACACAAATCTTTTCTGACACATAAGCAGTAAGATATTTTTTCCGTTTTATACATGAGCAATCAGTGCCGCTAATTAACATTTCAAGTAGTTTTCTTGTATTGACCTTTTACACTGGTAAATAGACGTAGAAAGACAGGTCGTGTCTAATCAGAGTCTGTGATAGTGTGAAATCTACCTCCTCTCTTACCAGAGGCTTAGGCTGACGTTCTTTTCCCCCATGCTTTACACTGCAGCTTTGCCTGTTTACATTGCCTGCTGTGTATAAGCATTATTAATCGTATTATTTTTTAACAATTTCAACAAATCGAGGTGAGCACTAAGCAGGTCAGAATCTGGGGGTGGGTGGGGAGTATGACGTTTGATGAATGTCTCTTTTGAGATCTTAAAACAATTACACACTGATATGTGGCATCAAATAATAAAAACATTTAACAGATATGTCCATCTTGCAACAATACTAGGTATTTTTTTTTTGCCCTAATGCATCTAAAATGAAAAATGAAACATTGTGCAAAGAGTGTTCATTAAAATATCCTATCGTTATGTGTCCACAGCTCTTTTGTCTACCTATGTGTCTCCATGGTAATCGACTAAGGCTAAAGCCCCACGTAGCGGAATTGCACTTGAATTCCGCTGCGGACACTCCGCAGCGTTAATCCGCAGCGGAGCCGTTTCTCCATTGACTTCCACTTCTATTTAGAAGTGTTCGTTTAGACGATGCGTAAAATTCCGCTGCGGAGCATAGGCTGCGGAGCGGAATTTGGTGTCCGCAGCATGCTCTGTCTGTTGCGGAGCAGTGGCGGACTGGTTGCGGACTCATGGCGGAATTTCTCCATTGACTTCAATGGAGATTCTAAATTCCGCAATGAAGTCCGCAGATGTCATGCACATGTTATGTGTGCTGCGGATGCGTCTTGCTTTTTGGACATGACATTTCTTCAATCTGGCTGGACCTATGTATTTCTAGGTCTACAGCCAGACTGAGGAAGTCAATGGGGCTCCCGGAATTACGGGAGCGTTGCTAGGAGACGTCAGTAAATAATCACTGTCCAGGGTGCTGAAAGAGTTAAGCGATCGGCAGTAACTGTTTCTGCACCCTGGACAGTGACTACCGATCCCAATATACAGCAACCTGTCAAAAAAATAGAAGTTCATACTTACCGAGAACTCCCTGCTTCTGTCTCCAGTCCGGCTTCCCAGGATGACGTTTCAGTCTAAGTGACGGCTGCAGCCAATCACAGGCTGCAGCGGTCACATGGACTGCCGCGTCATCCAGGGAGGTCGGGCTGGATGCCGAAAGAGGGACGCGTCACCAAGACAACGGCCGGTAAGTATGAAATTCGTTTACTTTCACTAGGGAAAGTGCTGTCCCTTCTCTCCATCCTGCACTCAGGGGCGGACATACCGCATGTGCAGCCGGTGCAGCTGCACAAGGGCCCCGCGTGGGAAGGGGGCCCGTTCCTCTGCTGGCCGACTCAGTTCTCAGCTGCGCGATGCTGAGGACTGAGACAGAGGCCCGTGGACCACTGGCGTAGCTATAGGGGTCGCAGCGGTCGCAATTGCGACCGGGCCCCGAAGCCAGGGGGGCCCACGGCCCCCCGCACCACATCAATAAAAAGTTACTATAGTAACTCGGGCCGCGGGCCCCTGTTACTATAGTAACATACTTTACTTACCTTCCTGGTTCCGGATCGCAGCGGAGGTCCTGACGTCAGGCGCTGTGCGCAGCGCATGACGTCACAGCGCTATGCCGCCGCGCACAGCATCGAGACTACAGAACTCCCGCCGCGGCCGAAGAGGAAGGTAAGATAGCCCTGACTGGCGGGGTCCGACTCCTGGGACCCGCCAATCAGCTGTTTTGAAGGGGCCGCAGCACTCGTACGAGAGCTGCTCCCCTTCATTCCTGTCACTTCATTCCGGTCACACTGTGAATCGGTTTCGGCGATTCACAGTGTGGGCGAGTAGTGAAATGAAGGGGAAGCAGCTCTCGTACGAGTGCTGCGGCCCCTTCAAAACAGCTGATTTGCGGGTCCCGGGCGACACATCAGCTATTGATGGCCTATCCTGAGGATAGGCCATCAATGTTTAGGGACTGCACAACCCCTAAGCCTACGATGTAGCAGGCTTAGGGGGCCCATGAGACAGGATCACAGATTGTGTGATGCTGTCTGCTGGGCCCTGTATCTAAGCCAATCACATGGTAGGCTTAGATACATGGCCCATGCGTGATCCTGTCTGCTGGGCCCTGTATCTAAGCCTACCACACTGTAGGTTTAGATACAGGGCCCCAGCACACAGTAATCTTATACTGTATAAGATTACTGTCTGCTGGACCCTGTATCTAAGCCTACCTTGTGGTAGGCTTAGATACAGGGTCCCACAGACAGTATCACACATGGGCCCTGTATCTAAGCCTTAGGGTATGTGCACAGACACTAATTACGTCCGTAAGTGACGGATGTATTTCGGCCGCAAGTACCGGACCGAACACACTGCAGGGAGCCGGGCTCCTAGCGTCGTACTTATGTACGACGCTAGGAGTCCCTGCCTCGCTGTGGGACAACTGTCCTGTACTGTAATCATGTTTTCAGTACCGGACAGTTGTCCGGCAGCGAGGCAGGGACTCCTAGCGTCGTACATAACTATGATGCTAGGAGCCCGGCTCCCTGCAGTGTGTTCGGTCCGGTACTTGCGGCCGAAATACGTCCGTCAATTCCGGACGTAATTAGTGTGTGTGCACATACCCTAACACATGTGTTACTAATCATTTTTTGTGTGTTTTCTTACAGGTTCGGTCGTTGGACTACGGCGGATTCCAGGACTACTTCGATGACAGCTTTTTTTTTTATTAATAAAATGGTTAATGAGGGTTGTGTTTTTTTTTTTTATTTCAATAAAATATTTTTTCTATGTCTTTGTGGTTTTTTTTAAACTATATTACTACCGCCTTAGTAATGGCCGCCGGCTGATTGACAGCATCCATTGCTAAGGCAGGGCTTAGTGTTAGCCGGTGCAGAGGCTAACACTAACCCCCTTTATTACCCCGGTACCCACCGCCACCAGGGGTGCTGGGAAGAGCCGGGTACGATCCAGTACCTGACCATCTGTAGTGATGGTCGGCCACTGGGGTGGCCGCAGGCTGGTATTATCAGGAGGGGAAAGGCCAGATACAGTGGCCCTTCCTACCCTGGTGATGCTAGGCTGCTGCTGCTTTATTGTATCTGGCTGGTTATGAAAATGGGGGGGACGCCACGTCATTTAAAAAATAATTGGAAAGAACGATGTCGGGTCCCCCCCAATTTTCATAACCAGCCAGATACAACACAGCAGCAGCAGGCAGCATTACAAGGGTGGGAAGGGCCACTGTTTTTGGCCTTCCCCAGCCTAATACTACCAGCCTGCGGCCACCCCGGTGCCTGCCCGTCACTACAGCTGGTCGGGTACTGGTTTGTACCCGGCTCTTCCCAGTACCCCTGGTGGCGGTGGGTACCGGGGTAATAATGGGGGTTAGTGTAGACTCTGCACCGGCTAACATTAAGCCTCGCCTTAGTAATGGAGGTTGTCAATCAGCCAGCGGCCATTACTAAGGCGGTGATAATAAAGTTTAAAAAGATACAAGCACATAGAAATTTTTTTTATTGAAATAAAAACACAACCCTCATTAACCATTTTATTGAGAATAAAAAAAACGCCGTCATTGAAGTCCTCGTATCCGAAGTCCAACAACCGAACCTGTAAAAAAAACACAAACACACAAAAATAATCAGTAACACATAAAGAAGCAAAATTATTATTCTTACCTTTCCTGGGTCCAGCGCTGGAGCCGCAATGTCAGCGAGCTGGGCCCTGTATCTAATCCTATCATGTGTGATACAGTCTGCTGAGCTGTGTATCTAATCCAATCATGTATGATACTGTGCTGGGCCCTATATCTAATCCGATCATGTGTGATACTGTCTGCTGAGCCACTGTATCTAATCCTATCATGTGTGATACTGTCTGCTGAGCCACTGTATCTAATCCTATAATGTGTGGTACTGTCTGCTGAGCCACTGTATCTAATCCTATCATGTGTGATACTGTCTGCTGAGCCACTGTATCTAATCCTATCATGTGTGGTACTGTCTGCTGAGCCACTGTATCTAATCCTATCATGTGTGGTACTGTCTGCTGAGCCACTGTATCTAATCCTATCATGTGTGATACTGTCTGCTGGGCCACTGTATCTAATCCTATCATGTGTGATACTGTCTGCTGAGCTGTGTATCTAATCCTATCATGTGTGATACTGCCTTCTGAGCCACTGTATCTAATCCTATCATGTGTGATACTGTCTGCTCAGCCACTGTATCTAATCCTATCCATAGTTTATAGGGTCGTAGTGCTATAGATATGCTATGCTGTCTCCTATACACACACTTTTTTTTGGGGCGGACACATATGTATTGGGGCTATTTCCCGGACATTTTAAGCCCTGAGGGTATGTTCACACGGCAGCGTCTGTTACGGCTGAAATTACTGTGCTGTTTTCAGGAGAAAACAGCACCGTAATTTCAGCCGTAATGGCATGTGCAGGCGTCTTTTGCTGCGTCCACTACGGAAGTAATTGAAGCTGGTTTTCCATGGAGTCCATGGAAAACGGCTCCATTTACATCTGAAGAAGTGACAGGCAGTTTTTTACGCGCCGCCTTTCGACAGCGGCGCGTAAAAAAAAATGACCATCGGCACAGAACATCGTAAGACCCATTCAAATGAATGGGCAGATGTTTTCCGACGCTTTTGAGCCGCATTTTCGGATGTAATTCAATGCTAAAACGCCCAAATTACGTCCGTAAATAGTGTGTGTGTGAACCCAGCCTTAGTGACGCCCCGGCTGCTAGTGCTGCATTGTTGGGTCACTTAGGAGACCCAGCGATGCAGCTGAAAGCGGACCGTCGGCCATGAGAAGTTTGCGGGGTGGGGGGGGGGGGGGCCCTGGCACATTATCTGCACAGGGGCCTTTTGCAGTCTGTGTCCGCCACTGCCTGCACTGATAGAGAGAAGGGAAGCACTTTTCCCGCAGTCCGCAGCAGCTAGTCTGCATCAATTTACTGCACATTTTGGGCAGATCCGCCGCAGAATCTGCAACGCAGATTCTGTGCGGCATTGATGCGGACAGTTGCGGAGGAAAACCGCCACGTGGGGGCATGCCCTAAGAGCAATCCCTGCGTAGTCTGATCCTGCAGTCACACTTCCTTCCATCTGTCTCATTCTTGCTAACTTTCATGGTATGGCTGCATGATCAGACTACACATGATTTGCCTGCAGTCTGTTACCATGGAAACACCTAGGCCTGCCATAGAGCCATATACACTAAATGGTAGAACATTTTTAATCATGACCTATCGCAAAGTTGCTTCATTTTTCATAGTAGATGCATTGAGCCAATACAAAAAAAATGTGGTTGTGAAGGAGGTTATAGCCTTGAAGCCCATAGGGTTTCAGAACAATTTTGGGGTCCAAGATAATTAAATATTTGGAGACCAGAGACTTCAGGAAAAAAATATGAAGTATCTCTTCTCTCCTGTCCTCACCACCGTGCTCTCATTGCTTTATTGTAAGAGGCTTTTCTTAAATGTTGTCTTCCCCCTATTCATGGCTGATAATGCAAAACTCTGTCAATTAATTATAGTACCAGGACACTAAAGGGACTGCAAGACATAACTTGCCCATAACTAAACTTTAGACCTCATGGACATGGCAGGGTCAGATGTAGTTGTTAGTTGGCAGATCCTCCTGCCTCTCAGAAGGCTAAAGGGGTTGTATGAGATTAGAAAAAAGGACCTTATTTAGAAACACTCTGGACAGTCTTGTCCATAGGTTGTGTCTCAGTCCCATTCACTTGAATGCTGCAATACCAGACACAGCCTATGAACAAGGGTGGCGCTGTTTCCGGAGTAAGAAGAGCAGACTCTTTTTTCAAATCTCATCAATCTCTTTGATGATGTATGTGTTAGATTTACTGATATAAATACATTCTGGCCACATTATTATTTTTTTAATCTAGAAAAGAAGAGACTCTAATGGATTGAAAATTATAAGACAATATATATCACTGATATTTCAATGATATTTAAGATGTCTAAACTACTTCATTATCATGACTATTAAAGGGAACACAACACTTGTCCATATGCCATATCCCCCATTCAGGACCCCAATCTGTGAGCGAGAAGACAGCCCCTTCATGCATTACATGGCCGTCCATTCATAGCATTGTATGTAGGGCAGCGGGAGCTTCCCCCGGCGATAGCAGCTGGAGCTAGGGGTAAGTGAAGCCGGACCCACATTGATCAGCTGGCTGCTGGACTAGGGACTATTTAAAAAATGATCATGGCTACCTCAAGAGCAGTGATCTCCAACCTGTGGCTCTTCAGTTGTTGCAAAACAGCAACTTCCGGCATGCTGGGAGTTGTAGCTTTGGTACAGCCGGAAAGCCACTGTTAAGAAATCACTACTCTTGAGTCTCGGTGACCGTCACAGATATTCTGCAATAATGAAGGACCATCATTTATCTACCGGAGCCTTTACCAGTCACACCAGCGTAAACCGTCCAATCGCTCGTGGTCACATAACAAGACTAATGCGTTGAAGCACAATATTAATTTTTTTCAAAACTGATAAAATGTCTCCGAAAAAAAGTAGTCCAGTGAAGTGTTGTTCATTGAAGATATATTAAATGGAAAATGCAAATTGCAAATCTGTTTTCCACTCCATGAATCAGGTATTTCATTGCAAAAGAAAGTGTTTCTATAAACTGTAATGACTGAAATGAGTTCCTCGGAGAACTCTTATTCCTACTGATTAAGAGGCCAGCTCTTCAAAAATGTAATAAACAATTACAATTAAAGAAGCAGCCAGGATGTCTTAAATGAAAATAAAAAAAATCTAAATCCTGTAAGACATTTTTATAGTAATATGGGAGTGTAGCGGGATGATTGCGGCAATAAGGAAACCCTTACAAATATTACAAGTAAGCCATTTAACGTCTCAAAAAATTGTTTCTATTCACTCACAATTAATACAAAGTAGCCTGGTGCCCCAAGGGGCATTGTATAAGCGACTGCATTAGACTTCTTCCATAGCACATATGGCATGGTATCCATATGAGGCCACACCCCTGCTTTCTCCTAAAGCCCCACCCATGCTTAAAAATCTGCAGGCTTTTTCCTGGAAGCTTTATATCTCTATTTTTTAAATAATTGTGTTGTTATATCTTTTTCTTGGTAGCTACGTCCCTTTGCTTTGTCAAAATTGATATTACTGACAAGTTTATATTATTATTATCATCTTTATCATCACCACTACTACATACAGTATGTTGTAAAAATGCTCCCTTTCTGTGTGCCAGTGAAATTGCTAGCAACTGGCACTAGAAGCATGTGTCCTGGGTCTTTAGCCCAGTTTCCCAGATCTCATGGCACCAGCAATCACCAGAATTAGTTGTATCCGTGTCCTCCTCCTCTGCCAGTGCCCCATGGTACCCTACCTGCCCAGCTGTGTGCCCTGTTTCTAAATTTTTACCGTCACAGCTAATCTATAATGTAAAAATTCAGAATTAGATTTTCATATTTTAAAGTGAAGATTGATCTTTGATTTACTGATATATTAGGGATTTGTATGTGCAGCAATTCCCTATTACAGTATATACATGTTACTCCACAGGTGGGACCAATTTAAATTCCTGCGGCTTTCCCTGATGGCATTAGCAAAATACAGACCCCTGTTAGTGAAAATAAGGGGGCTGTCATTATAGTTGTCTACACATCACAGTACGCCCTCCCCCTCTACTTCTCTCTATACGGGGTTAACAGTGCCTACTGCGCCTTGCTGATACACTGGGACAACTACCATGGGGAATTTGTTCATTAACTTATATGCCCAAAAGATTAAGGAGAACATTTCCATAGAGTATCTGCCAAAAGCAGTAGGTGGACAACTTATTTGACGTCCCACCTCTGTGCTTTGATATGGGTGCCCTTGACCAACATGCGGTCTCTGTCTGGTCGTCTATTCTCTACTGTAGGTAGTGCCACTTTTTAGATTAGAGATCTGTAGTATACAGAGTAGAAGTGGGCAGATAGGATGACCCAAAAACCCTCGCCCACAATGCAAAATATGTGACAGGGTCCCTCGCCTATAATTCTGGGGTCTTCTTATACAGCAGAGGGGTCTTTGGGTCTCCTTAGGCACAAGGGCTTGGGAGCAACCTGTACCTCTGCAAGCCCCTATATCTACGCCCCTGGATAGAATACTTTGTAGACTACTTAGAATTTTTACACTTTGAGGGAATGGCTTAAGTAACAAATGATGTTGCCCATCACAATAAAAGAAGGAGTAACATACCCATTTCTCCTGTAGCACCCATGGCTCCTATGGTAGAAGCTGGGAGATCGACATTATCTCCAGGCTTTAGTTTCACCCATCAAGGCAGAGGGGAAACTAGCGCAAAGGGACATACAGATGTAGCCATCTCTATCTTGACTTTTAATGCATTAAATACACCGGGTCCAGAAACGTTAACTTGACTTTTTCAATGGCTTTTGTTGTGTGATATCACGCTTCAGAAAGTTTTCAGTCCAGATAAACTTGGCTACATCTGTACCACTGTTTCAGCTACAAGAGATTGAAAGGTTTATGGGAGGCATAAGTCCAGAGCCCATGTGGAAGGTGTGGTGGAATGAACCAGCTCCAAGTTTGGTGCTCCATGTTGATTTTTCATTTGGAGCCCCATCTCCTATGTGTATACCCACTTTATATATGAGGATGGTCGCAGAGAAGGGGGTCGTAGTTATGAGGCAGATCTCTAGTTACGCTGCATTGTATTTCCCTGGTTTCCTTCCCATGGTTTAGTCTATGGTGTTATAGCTCAACCATTCATTTAGGGCGCCGTGATTTTCCGGAATGGTTATGACTAGTCATTTTTTATTTGAGTTGAAAATAATAGTATTGGGTTTGTTTATACATTTACTTTAACAAAGTCTATGTTTTCTGGTAATTTGTAGCAGTTTTCGGCAGGAGACCAATTTGCCTGACAGTTTTGTATTATATTTTCATGTTGTGGCTTGTTTTTAAACAGTAATTATTTGGTATTGCTGTGCATCAATACTTTAAGTAACTGCGCTCATAAATGTGTCGGTAACAAATCCCAGCCACATAAAGAACTTCTAAGTTGCTTTTAGTCATTTGTTTTAGTGTTTAAATGAAAACTATCATCAGATCACATTTTTGTTCAATTGTTGTAAATATTACGCATTGATGATTGGGAAATTATATGAAACCGTTTTCATTTCTTTTTATGGGGTGTTTTGTTTGTTTTTTATGCTTTTGTCATTTTACTACCAGTCAAAAACTTTAAGTCACATGACTGTGACATTTGAAGCTCACGGGCTCCATTGCAAAATCAGTAATGGGACCGCCAAGTATATAATAATACAAATAGTTCTGGTCTGCTCATATTGGTAGAGGGAGCGTTTGTGCCAAATGTGACTGCAAACTCTGCTCCTCCTGTAGTTACACAACTGCTAACACCTTCATGGAGAGCATGTTGATGGCAGGTGTTGTCAGATGGTTAGTCCTCTCCTTATAGGTCCATGTTTAAAAATATGGGCAAAGTGGAGCAGCAAAAATAGGAGTTTATAACTTTTTAAACTTTTTTTTTTTTCAGTTTGACTTTGTCATACTAATCCCTAGATTCACCCATAAGGTAGGAGATGGTGTGGACACATTGTACAGCATAATGCGGACTGAGTCAATAAACTCATCATAGCATTGTCATCTAGCTAACTAAAGGTATGTCCAGAGAAGCATAGTATAAAGTGTTATCTGCTTTACACTAACTCTTTTTTTTATATGAGATCCTGATGATAAACTGATCACACAGGATGTCCTGCTGCTGGGACCTTCAGCGATCAGCTGTAATCTGGCAGCAAGTGTTCAATTGCCCTACAGCACCACCACAGGTGAAATACAAAATTACATGCTGCCCATTGAAACCGTTGGACTGTCCGTCCGTTCTCTTGATTGGTGGGACCCCCAGCGATCAGACATTTATCTATCCTCTGGATAGGTGATAAGTCGTTGTGGTGTGAAGATGATAGAATTTGGTCTAATGTAGGATCCCTAAGGAGATGGAGATACTATCCATACCTGAGAGGAACGTACAGTGACCTTTCCTAATGAGGGAAGTCTCTTGTGACGGATTTACTTTATTACTATCATTAATTTGTGAATTATGTGCATATAGACAGGGCTACACATAGATGTCCATGGGTATAATTTGCATTACGTGGTTACTTTCTGTAAGAACAAAAAAAACAGGAGAAAAACTGGTGAACATTTCTATGCAAAATCGCTTTTTTGCTTTTGTCTTTTTCAATGAGTGTGAGAGTGGACAACTGCTGAGCTTCAATGCTGTCAAGCAATGAGCACAAGACTGAGGGGCTTTTATGGATACAAATCATAAAGAAGAAAATGATGTTCCGAGGGGACATCTGTATGACAAACTGAGCACAAGATGTTACCGGAGGAGGCCGGGATGGCTGTCTGGCAAGGCACAGAATGCCTCAAAAGAAAATAGGAATTTGCAAGGCTGACACATTGTATTAAATTATTGTCAAATTATACAGGCAATCGGATTCAGGGAAACCAAAGAAACCCACAGCTCCATCTCTCAGACGTCAGAAATTAAAAGAAAAAGGATTAACAGAATAAATAACAGAAGCCAACAGTCGTATGTTAATTGTAACCCCAAAATAGCAGCTTCTTATTGACCCTTCTCTAGAATCTTCCAATATTCTCAAAGTTTCAGTGTCCAAGTGCGGAAATACCTTTTTCCTAAAAATCATATTCTTGGTGGGAAAAGGTGGTAATGACATTACTTGGTCACAGGTGGCTGAGGAAAATGTGACCATGTGTATAAGATCTCATTAAAGGGCATCTATTAATATCATTTATTTATTTTTTTGCATAAATCAGTAGTACTGTAATGACGGGGGTAGGGAAACGGACAAGTGAGCCCTAATCTATCCGCCACTCTGTCCCTGCCTACTTGCAACGACCCGCCCTAGGCGACGGGGTACAACTGGGCGACGGTCCCTATGCTCAGTAAGTGCAAGAGACAAACAGACAAGGGAACACAAAGCAAAGGGAAATGGGGCAGTTGCCCACGGCAACACCGTGAGCAACAAGAGTGGTGAACGAGCCGAGTCAAACCAGGAGTGCACGAGGTACCAAACGCAGAGCAGGAGAGTAGTCAGTAAGCCAGGGTCAGTATGGAGCAGGATCAAATAGTCAGAAGCTGTAGCTGGGCCAGGAAACCACACGAGAAGAATCACAAGCAAAGGAGGAACAGGAAAGGCAGGTATAAATAGACAGAGGGCGGGAGCTAGCTCCATCTGGCCAGGCTGCGATAGGCTCTCCCACTCCTAAGCCTGCCATCCTGAGTGGTGGAAGCTGGAGTCAGTCTCAGAGACATAGACTCAGGTGCAGACTGATTACCTATGGGCGTATACACAGAAGTTGTGCCTGGCAGATCCTTTACAAGTACATATGAATATATGAAACTTTGCTAAAAAAATGTTTTTAGAGGAAAATGTCTTCACCTTCCAACAGCCTGGCGTCCCTCTTTCCCTGTTTGCATACTCTATGTAAATGTTTGGAAACCTAAGTAAAAAAAAAATCCATCAAGGACATAACACAACCAGTCAATAGCTACCGCGGCATCTGAGCAGTTAGACAGTGGTAGGGGGCTTTCTTTGTTCCCGATTGATCCCCCCCACGACAAAATCATGGGCTGCGAAATGCCTGCCATGCCAGCCGGGGATTAGTGTAGGTCTCCAGGCCTTCTGTGCTCAATTATTAAGCCCTGCAGGGCATAGCAGTGGAGCACAGAAAAGGGTCAATACACTGCAATACATACGTTTTACAGTGTATTACATGAGCGATCCATCGATCGCTTGCTAAAGTCCCCTAAGGGGAAGAAAAAAAAAGTTTTGTAAAATGTTTTAAAATGTAAAAATTAAATTAAAAAATTTGGCGTAAAAAATGTAAACATTAAAAATAAACATAATTGGTATCCCAAGTACAAACTTATAAAATATCACACAGGGAAAACGTCCTATGGAAAAAAATCCCAACACCAGAATTGCTGATTTTTGGTCACCTTGCTTCCCCCCAAAAAATGGAATAAAAGGTGATCAAAAAGTTGCATGTACCTCAACATGGTACTACAGTTCACCATGCAAAAACAAGCCCTCACGCAGCTCCATCGACAAAAAAAAGTTAACAAAAGTTTTTAAAAAATCGTTTTTATTTTTTTTAAATAGTAAAACACAAAAAACAATATAAATGTTGGTATGGCGTAATCATACTAACCTGTAGAATAAACCCCTTAAGTGACAAGGGTGAAGGGGTTTTGCCACTACAGACATATCCACAGAGTACACCATAAAGGTCTGATAGATTGGAGCACCACCACTGCCCCCCGCACCTTTGGGGAAAATTGGTGTTCCCTTATCTGCCAAGGTGACAGGCCAAGGGAACATGTTGGAGACCAAATGGAGAAGTGACCAAGGCTTTCTTCATTGAAGTTGAGGGGAGATAAGTAAACAGCTGAGGGAAAATTTAAGTCACATTTATGGCTCCTTATTAAGGGTGATGAGGGGTCCTTGCCCATAAAAACAAAACAAGGATTTGTAAATCATATCTGTGAAAGATGAAACAAGTGTAGGCTGGCAAATATACAATATATAATATAATGGACATAAGCGCAATGTGTGAGGGTGGTCAGGATAGAAGTGTGATCTAGGAACTGGACTCCAAGAGCAATATTCGGGGAAGTTCAGAGCAAACGGACACCCGTTTTAATGTGTTATATTTTTTTGCTTTCAAGCTATTTTCCTAAAATTTGGCTGTATAAAGTAGAACAATTCATTGATATAAGATTCACATACAGTCATGAATGTATATTATTACTATCTGGGGAGGAAACGGCAAGCTTTGAGAGTTTAGGGCAATAGAAGGGAAATGGAGCAGCTGTCTTATGACAGCTGCTCCGCTCGCTGATTGGGTAGAAATGCTTACATAAGAGCTTCTGATTGATCACCTAGCTGGGCACTGATCCAAGGGCCATGCCCAGTCCAACAACACCGTTGGAAGATTTTTTTAATAGGCGCTGGCCTTTAAAATATATAGTAGCTAAGTTGTTCTTTTTATCTTATTTTTCTACCTAAAATATGTTATGTCATGCTTCAGCCTTTGGATAAAAAGTAAAAGTTTTGAATTTTTTTTTGTATGTATTTTCCTATTTTTTATTTTTATTTTTATAAAGGCTTTAAGCTTATTTTGCTTTGAAAGTACGAGATTCCCTACCCTCACAATTACTGTTCTGCGCCAGCTGCCTGGTGCTCAGGATCTTAACACACTCTTTCCCAGCCGGGGACTTCATTTCCCTACCTGCTGGCTTAGCTTTCAGCAATGGAAATTCTATTAAAAGAACTTATTTCATGCCTTAATTTATGGAGGCCATCTTTGATTTGAAGCAAAAAGATTGCTAAAGATGTTGGCTGCGTTTATAGCAAAAAATGCTTTCCTGGTCATTAATATACGGAACAGTGTTTATAGCACTGTTCCTCCAATCAGGAAAACAGCAGAGGTGAATAAACACTCCGGCAGCGTTATTAGAAGAATCTAAAACGTCTTTATGTATCCTTGTACCAAACATAGGAATCGGAAAGTAATAAGCAAATTCAAAAGATTAGATGATGAATGTTGGGGAAAGTCGCTTTATAATGGATGTTCGAGGACAGATCTTGTAGAGTCCTCAAATGGTGGTTATGAAGACCATCTTTTCCAAACCTTGGGTGAAAGACCAACCCATGCGGTGAAAAAGGTTGAATTCTGAATTTGCCACAGTGTATGAAGGTATAGAGATCCATGTAATAATATATTACATGTCACAAAGACATATTTGAAGAAGACATTGGTGAAAGTCAGAGAGCATGGACGTCTTATCAGTTCTTAGGCGAGTAAGACTCTATCCAGTCTCTCTTAATTGGTGCAGCCAATCGTCATCCTCGAATATAGTCTACCTGGAAATTTTGAACACAGTTCTAGTCTTAGGTGTCACCAACAACAATGTAGCAGCTTAAGAATTAAGTTAGAGATTACTAGTAGCAGAAATTTACCTAAAAGGGTTAATGAACTCTATAGAACAAAACTGCCCCCTCAAGATTGGAATCACCAAGGCTCAAGAACCATCACAATATCGTCTGACATGTCATTGTGATATGTCAGGTGATAAGGCCAAATTCACACGAGCGCGTTCGGTCTGTGATATATGGTCCGCATGTCGGCTGCATTTCCCGGACCAAACACATTGCAGGGAGCCGGGCTCCTAGCATCATACTTATCTATGACGCTAGGAGTCGCTGCCTCTCCGCGGAAAAACTGTACCATACTGTAATCATGTTTTCAGTACGGGACAGTAGTTCCACGGGGAGGCAGGGACACCTAGCATCATAGAGAACTATGATGCTAGGAGCCCGGCTCCATTCAGTGTGTTTGGTCAGGGAAATGCGGCTGACACGCGGACCATATATCACGGACCGAACACGCACGTGTGAATCTGGCCTAAGTGTGGTGTTCCCCTTTAAAACACATTCACCAAAAACTGGCTAAAGTATGCATGTCCAGAATTTATAGTCGTTGGGCACCTTTGACATCGAAAAATAATTTTTACATATGTTAGTGATTACCGGAAGTTCAAAAAAAACGCCAAGTTTCAAGCTACTATCTTCATTCCTTTATTTATGTCAGACCCCCTGATGAGGATAATTTTTACAACTTGCTCCTAGTTTTAGACTTTTCTCATGTGGCTACGTCCCTTACAGTAATACATGCTGGTTCTGTGTATCCAGGATGCTGCTGCCTTCACTAGCTCTTCTGTATCAGCACAGCTTCATCCCTGTACTGCTTTCTTCTTCTACAGACCATGAAGGATCTCCTCTCCCCTATGATGACAAACAGTGATGCTGATGAGCATGTAATCTGCCTTTCCCTCCTCCTGTAAAGTATCTTTGGACTCTTTCCTTTCTCTCTATACTAATTGATTCCCTATGCCTCCCCCTGTGATTTCCTTCCTATTTTCACTCTGATATTGACAGCCTCTATGATTTGCCCGCTCTGAAAACTTGGATGTTTTTCCGCATTTCCACACTCTGATCCGTCGTGTACAACCTCCACCCACTCCCTGCTGCTATCTCAAAAACTGAGAGAAGGAAGAGGTAAAGCAGAGAGAGCATATCACGTTAGTCCTAACAGGAGCGGTGTGCTGTCAGATCTATGTCAGAAACAGCAGGACAACCAGCTGTGTATAGGAGTTACACAAATCTTATGGCAGAAAAATGGTAGGACATTTTTAAAGCAAATGAACAACAAAGTCCATAGCCTTTAATTAAATATTCAGCAAATATCCCTACTGCTAACCTCTGTGGCAAATTTGATTTCTCAATGACTATTATTACCCAAAAGTACTCAATAGTAAAATAAATAAAAAAAATTCAGCACATGCAGCTGCCTAAGGTGACCCTTTGCTTCATCTCAGGTTGTGCTCGTTTTCCATATTGTGGCCATTGGATGGCACCAGAATTATGAAATGCGATGCCATCAGGTGGACTATTTGGAGTAAATTGTTTACATAGCCGTATCTTTAAACCATGCCAATCTCCTATTATTAATCTCGAAATAATTAGAACACCTCTATCTTGTCACTGTTGATGTGCGCTGCAATTTGCATAAGCTTTTAGTCTACATAGTGTAAAACATTTCCATAACTTTTCAATATTTCCTTGTAATTCTTCCATTCATTACAAATACTAATTGTTAATTCTAATATTATGAAAGGACAAAACATTTTTCTCTAATTTCTGTAAAATAAACAAATACAATTTATCTTGTACACAGCCTGTCCCAGGGCAGTAGCCGACAATCTGCTGGTCAAAGTGTCCCCATTACTCATGCGTAATTAAGATAAACAGATTGTCCAACTGTTGCCTCGATCTGTTGAGGCTAATGAATATGCATGACTTCCAATTTATCCCGTTTTCGATGTGTTCTTTAATTGCATGGAAAGCTATAGTTCATTATAAAATGCGTTGTTGTCTACGGCGGGTGGAGCGGTCATATATCAGAACCTTTAATATGTCTCATATACAGCGGCTGCCGACATTGGAGATATTTCTCAGAAACTTGGGTTCTCTTATCTCTGAGATTTAGCTGGTTTATAAAATATGAATAATATTACTGGTGTAAATCAATATGTGGAATAACACGAGTCCCCCAAAAGGAATGGACTCTTTACAATTAAAGATCACTCAGCGCTACAAAGTGGCAATATTTTAGCTAATTGATCCCTAAGCTAATATTGTAATGTTTGTAGTGAAGTGAACTGATACCACCATGGTTAATATTTAATGCTGTTTGATATAGAAAGTTTTTGGAGGCCAAGGAAGAAATAGGAGACCGTGTAGAGTGCTTTGAAATGCTAATATAACCCCATGTACATATAAATCCGATTGCCATTGTATTTATATATTTGTGTACTTTATTTTTTTCAAGAGGTTATACTTTTTTTGTCTACTTGTATATTTTTTTTTTTCTATGTACTGTATATTAATGCCTTATAGCATAAATCTGACCAGCACCTATAAGGCCTGGCCTAAGTCTCTGTTCACATCTGCGAACCAGCGCTATTTTGTCTGGAAAAATGACGGAAACCCAGACTAAACCCATTAAAGTCAATGGGTTTCGTTGGGCATCGGTGGTGTCCATCATGCGACGGATCCTGCGCTTCCGGTATTTAGATTGTTCTGCTTCTCTGATGGAAGCCTAACACAGCGCAGATGTGAGCATACCCTATTAGGTACTAACTGAGGGTTAGTCCTGGGAACCTTTGGTAGACTCCCATCCCAGAGGACTCTTACAATTGATTAATGTGGACTGCTGATGTGGTGACATAGAGCGTAATTTCTCTTCGTTTTCACTGTTAGGTGCCACGGTTACTGTTGGTTTTCAGCTGTCAGTCACTTCGGACTCCTGTGGGTGACACAGATCCTGAGCCCACCCTATTACTGTGGCAAACGTGGGACTGGTGTAGGAAATGGTAAATTAAAGTAATTTTAAAATGTCTCTCTATGGCCACTCTTTTTTTTTTGTCTTGTAAAAATCACTATGAATTGTAAAAAAAACGCTTGAAAGAGTTTTTCGTGGCGGTTTTTCTATTCATTACATTTGTACCATGCGTCTTATCTGCCGTTTTTCTGTTAGGCCATATAGGACTTGAAAAATGTCTGCTGAAATGCATGATACAAATGTAATGAATAGGAAATAAACCGCTAAAAACTCTAGTAAAAAAAAAAAAAAATGCCAGACCTAGAGAATGCTGCATTAAAAAAAAAAAGTCCAAAAGGCCAGAAAAACAACACAAACAAAAAAAGAAAAAAAACAAACAGTTTGTAGTGCATTTTATATTTCACTATAGACTTTCGGCTAACATCTGGTAGCAGCATGTTTGGTCCCAAAAAAATGGAGGAAAAAAACACCATAAAAAAGCGTTGTTTCCCCCAATAATGTGTGAAACCACCCAAAAGTTTGTTGAAAAATACAAGTTTGTGCAGAAACTATGTGGAAATGTGTTTTAAATGATTTTTAAAAAAACAAGCAAACTTTGAATAATTATGAGGAAATGCAAAGTTCTAGATGACTAGAAATGTAAAAAAAACAAAAACCATAAATGGTACAAAATAACAAAAATACAGTCATTAAAACTTGTTTGTCTGTAAGTTCTATAAATATTAGATATTTGGCACTGGTATTGTAAACTCATCAAAATATGAAATGCTGCAGTATGAATCCTCAATTTTTACTTTTATCTTCTGTAATTAATGAATTTATTTCCGTAACCTTCTGTCAGGAACAGATTTTTTTCCAGTAATCTTCTATCACAACCTGATTTCTTTTCTTTTTCGGATAATTGGTTGGACACACCATACTTTTCAAATCAACCCAAACACGGTTTAATTTCCTTGCCAAGAATCTCTCTGTCTCTTATCCGCCGCTGTCCCATGAAACCCCATAAAATGGAGAAAGTAACTGCTCCAGAACCAAAACACCTGATTGATAGGACAGTCCGCGATCCTCCTTTATCAGGCCGACGTCCAGATAATACATTTTCAGAGCTTTGCATTTCCATGAAGAGATATTTTTCTAAAATTTGGAAAAAAAGTTCCGCTGTAGAAAATTAAGACTTTTCCATCACACCTGGTGTATACAGTGATTGGATCTGGTAACTTTTTATTTAGTGGAGGAGTAAACTTTTAGAAAAATTTCGGATTATGGCACGTTATAGTGTAATGTTGCCTACAATTTTTTCCCAATTTATTACCATGAGGAAACCCTTGAATTTTCTTTCCACATAAGACACTTAAATATATTATAGATCAGATCTGATAGTGATTCCCAACTTTAACACCATTGGGGAATCACTATTTTCCTCAAGGAAACCTGGTGTTGGCGGAGGTAAATAATTTTTGCCCAGCGCTATATTCTAGCCCAGATTTGTTGATTGCTTTCCTGTTTTTGAGTAATCCTATTCTAAAGGTGGCAAGTCCGGACCGGACTCTAAGGAACCTCAGGGTCCCAGAAAATCTTAGTTGGGAAACAATGTTCTAGAATAACCTAGAATAAGAACACAAGATATATTTTTTCTAGACAGGTCAATGATGGGGTCTGTTGAGGAAGAACAGCTGCACATGCTGAAGGAGGCAGAAAAAGTAATAGTCATCGACTGATCCAAAAAGACAAACTCAATGATTTATATGATCAGGATGACCCTAAGGATCTGTAGGCCTCGGAGTATAATAACTGGAATGTTTCTGCTTGTAAAAACAACACCTTAAAGGTAAATGTAGTTTAGGAACTTTTTATTTCAGTATCCTACTGCAACCCGTGAAATGTTCTCCTGCAAGCGATGGCAATGGCAACATCAAAAAAAGAATTTAAGAAAAGTCTACAGTCTAATGGAATGTGGTATAATAGGGTTTGATAGGATATGCCAAAAAATGCCTGATAGGTGGCCCAGGTCTCACCTTTGGTACCCTCACCTATCAGGATAACAGGGGGCCTGCTTCACATTGGCAGCTTCCCCAGTGAATTCAAAGGAGAGCTGACCGTGCTTACGTGCAGCCTTCTCCATCGAGATCTATATTAAAAACTACCGTATTTTTCGGACTATAAGACGCAGTTTTTAGCAAGAATAAATCTTGCTAAAAAGTCCCTGCGTCCTATAGTCCGCAGTCAAGGGACCCCAGACCGCTTCTTACTTAACCCCTTCCCGACCCATGATGTGCCGGCACATCATGGAGCAGGGAGGGGATGATGTTTGGAGTGGAGCGGGCTCACGCGCTGAGCCCACTACATACACTGCAGGTGTCAGCATCTGACACACTGCTCTAACGGCCAGGAACAGCGATGGCGCTGTTCCTGGCCGTTTAACTAGTTAAATGCCGCGGGCAATAGCGACTGCGGCATTTATAGGGTTTTCCCATGAAGGACATTTATGACAGTGCATAATGAATCTATATAATATAATAGTTTCACTTTTTGAATTTAATTACTGAAATAAATTAACTTTTCATTGAGAAGGACTAGTATCTATCTATCTATCTATCTATCTATCTATCTATCTATCTATCTATCTATCTATCTATCTATCTATCTATCTATCTATCTATCTATCTATCTATCTATCTATCTATCTATCTATCTATCTATCTCACATCTATCTCTATCTATCTATCTATCTATCTATCTATCTATCTATCTATCTATCTATCTATCTATCTATCTATCTATCTATCTATCTATCTATCTATCTATCTATCTATCTATCTATCTATCTATCTATCTATCTATCTATCTATCTATCTATCTATCCATCTATCCATCCATCCAATCTCCTATTCTTACATCCCCTCTTTAGTGAATGGGGTGATTGTGGTAGCCACAGCAATGTAGTTACCATTCTGTACAGAAATGGACTCTGGAAGTTCAATGTGTTGTACAAGAGACTCCTTCTTCCTGCTGCACAGACTTGTATCAGTCACTAGGTAGTGTAGCGAGAAGCAAAAGAGGAATGCAAAAGAAAACCTAACACAAACAAGACAAGTGGAAGGTGGTGGGGGGTCCAGGAGCAAGAAAAATTGACATGCAATCTGTGTACAATACAACAACCCTGTTCTCTCGTCAGTAAATGCAGCCGGAAGCTCAATCCTATTAATACATATATTCCTTCTATTCCCGCTTATAAAACATCATCATATTTTTTTTCGTTCCCATACAAATGTATAATCCTTAAGAGAACCTAAGTAAAAATGACACACTGTGCTGCCACTAAATTACTCCACTGCAAAGAATGGAGAAACCATTTGATATGAAAACTTAAGGTGGCCAGCTGCTGAATTGCTTATGATGTTGTGGCTGACGTGGAGAATACAAATCAGAGTGAAAAAACGATTGTGTCTTATTTTCATAGATACATTGTAAGGTAAAATTGGACTCCGTACTCCGCGGTAGAAATGGAATCCAATTTAGTCCTGGGTAAATTTGAGAAATGTGTATATATAGGATAATAATGTTGTAAGAAGAGAAGTAGGGATGGGATGTGTCATGTAATAGAGGGAGTCCTGGCAGTGGCGTACAATGCTTAGCACACAGGCGAATACTGAGAAATTTTTGGAAAAAATTTTGTGCTGATTAATTTCAGAATATATAGGGGTCAGAGCCCGGTTTCTCTGATCCAAAGCTCCAAATCCCCTGCTTCCCTTTCACACTACTTTAGAGTTAACTAGATATTTTGACCATAGACAATTGTGGCATATCTGTAGGTGAATGGGGGTCCAATGACCACCACTGTGTCAATCAAATAATGGGCCAAGAAAGGGAGGAGAAGCAGCAGCACACTCAGTCTGCTTTTTTTTCTCTCCTCTTCTTGATCCTTTCTCTGACGCCACTGACCACAGTGACCCCCGTTTCTCTAATAAGTAGGGTCTGTCAGACAGGGAGTACTAGTAGCCAAGTACAAATTGAGGTGATTTTTTTTCTTTAAAAGAACCAGAAAACAAAAATACCCCGAACCTACAGGGCTACAAAAACATACAGTGCTTAAAATTAATATATCCAAAATGATGTGCTGAACGGCATATCCGTAGCAGAATGGAGGTCCCAAGATCCCCATTGTGCCAATCAAAATGGATGATGGGAAAGTTATGTTTAGAAAGCCTGCTATCTCCTAATCTCCCAATAAGTGGGGGTTTCATATCAAAAAGATGGCCCTAAGGATGTCTAGGTCTCAGCTTGTTGCTTGTGTCAATAAAAATAGCTGATGAAGTTTCGAGAAATGAAGGTGAAGAAGCCTCCTTGGTCTTCCACCTCCACCTTCTCATCCATCTCTTAGGCGCCACCAGGCACTTTGGATTGCCGTGAACCCTGGTTCTCCCAAAAGGTTGGGAACTTAACTTATGAGATGTGTATAAAATACTTATATGGATATACCATTAAAAGGGTTTTCCCGTAATCCTTATTTATTACCTATGCACAGGGTAGATGATAAATATCTGATCAGTGGTGGTCCGACCGCTCACTGATCACGAGAACGGGCTTACCTTGCCGTTCCTGGGAGCCCCATTGGAATAAATCGGTAGTGCGCATGCTCGACCACCGCTTCTTTTCATTTTGATTTGGCTGGTGGTGGTTGAGGTTGCACACTACCGCACCTTTCCTACGGGATCCCAGGAACAGCAAGGTAAGCCTGGACTCGTGATCGGTGGGGGTACCAGTGGTTGGACCCCCACCGACCAGATATTTATAAATATTGATTATAGGAAAACCCGTTTAATGACATTGGTTGGACAACCTCTTTAAATTAATTAAATACTGCCGGCAACCACTAGGGGCAACATAGAAATGTACTCAAATTTACACAACTTACTTTGAACTCAATAATAAATCTGTCTTCAGTGAGCACCAGAGCTCCTCCTAGTGGCAGGTGCAGGCAGCCAAAATGGTATCATCTAACCCTGTGGCTTAAGAAGGGGGTTTGGAGCTCTATATAAAATAAATGAAGTTCCAATACCTATGAAGACATATTATGAAATTCATCAGCAATAATTTTAGACCCTTTTTAGGTAAAATGCTGAAAATAAAATTTAGATAAAATAAAAATCCTAAAAATAAATATATTCATTTTATAAACCCTTCTGTATGACTTAATACATTAACCTTCTTCTTAGTTGTCTATATTTGTTTTATATTTTCTACTGTGCGTTGTTATTTTTATGTGGCAGTAATCAGTAGCGCACACCCACGCAGCCATTTGGGATGCTTTACCTGCGGAAAATAATTCTTGGTACTGTACGGAAGGTTAGTATTAGCAACAAAGGAGTAACTGTCGGATTGTACTGTGCATTTATGTTTCCTCTTACCCTCCCACTCACCATGCATTTTATATAGAAACCTGCATTATATAAGGTGTAAAAGACAGCAAAACAAATAAGGATTTAATGCAGCAGATTCAGAATACAGTCCGTAGGCAGAGGCATAAAAATAGATCTTTTATTATGAGGTGCGTTTAATTAATTCTACTATACATTAAAGTGATACAATAGCGTTAAATAGAGTACAACTTCTAATTTGAGTGTGTGGGGACCACCTGTATCTGAGCCACATAACCCACCAGGCAGCATAAACTTATACCCTGGAACCTGTCACTTTATTCGGTCAAATATTGGGGTCAAATAGTGGGTCAAAATGATAATTATTTTAAAACATGCTGGTATAACCTGGGCATCTTCTAATATATAATTATATATGTACAGCTAGTATAAGTTATACAACTTCTTGTATATAGTGATATGGAGCATGCTGGTATAACCTGGGTATCTCCTGTATATAATTATATATGTACAGCTGGTATAAGTTATACATCTTCTTGTATATAGTGATATGGAGCATGCTGGTATAACCTGGGCATCTTCTAATATATAATTATATATGTACAGCTAGTATAAGTTATACAACTTCTTGTATATAGTGATATGGAGCATGCTGGTATAACCTGGGCATCTTCTAATACATAATTATATATGTACAGCTAGTATAAGTTATACAACTTCTTGTATATAGTGATATGGAGCATGCTGGTATAACCTGGGCATCTTCTAATATATAATTATATATGTACAGCTAGTATAAGTTATACAACTTCTTGTATATAGTGATATGGAGCATGCTGGTATAACCTGGGTATCTTCTGTATATAATTATATATGTACAGCTAGTATAAGTTATACATCTTCTTGTATATAGTGATATGGAGCATGCTGGTATAACCTGGGTATCTTCTGTATATCATTATATATGTACAGCTGGTATAAGTCATACATCTTCTTGTATATAGTGATATGGAGCATGCTGGTATAACCTGGGTATCTCCTGTATATAATTATATATGTACAGCTGGTATAAGTTATACATCTTCTTGTATATAGTGATATAGAGCATGCTGGTATAACCTAAGTATCTTCTGTATATAATTATATATGTACAGCTGGTACAAGTTATACATCTTCTTATATAAAGTGATATGGAGCATGCTGGTATAACCTGGGTATCTCCTGTGTATAATTATATATGTACAGCTGGTATAAGTTATACATCTTCTTGTATATAGTGATATGGAGCATGCTGGTATAACCTGGGCATCTTCTAATATATAATTATATATGTACAGCTAGTATAAGTTATACAACTTCTTGTATATAGTGATATGGAGCATGCTGGTATAACCTGGGCATCTTCTAATACATAATTATATATGTACAGCTAGTATAAGTTATACAACTTCTTGTATATAGTGATATGGAGCATGCTGGTATAACCTGGGCATCTTCTAATATATAATTATATATGTACAGCTAGTATAAGTTATACAACTTCTTGTATATAGTGATATGGAGCATGCTGGTATAACCTGGGTATCTTCTGTATATAATTATATATGTACAGCTGGTATAAGTTATACATCTTCTTGTATATAGTGATATGGAGCATGCTGGTATAACCTGGGTATCTTCTGTATATCATTATATATGTACAGCTGGTATAAGTCATACATCTTCTTGTATATAGTGATATGGAGCATGCTGGTATAACCTGGGTATCTCCTGTATATAATTATATATGTACAGCTGGTATAAGTTATACATCTTCTTGTATATAGTGATATAGAGCATGCTGGTATAACCTAAGTATCTTCTGTATATAATTATATATGTACAGCTGGTACAAGTTATACATCTTCTTATATAAAGTGATATGGAGCATGCTGGTATAACCTGGGTATCTCCTGTGTATAATTATATATGTACAGCTGGTATAAGTTATACATCTTCTTGTATATAGTGATATGGAGCATGCTGGTATAACCTGGGTATCTGCAGTATATAATTATATCTGTACAGCTGGTATAAGTTATACAACTTCTTGTATGTAGTGATATGGAGCATGCCGATATAACCTGGGTATCTTCTGTATAACATTATATATGTACAGCTGGTATAAGGTATACATCTTCTTGTATATAGTGATATGGAGCATGCTGGTATAACCTGGGCATCTTCTAATATATAATTATATATGTACAGCTAGTATAAGTTATACAACTTCTTGTATATAGTGATATGGAGCATGCTGGTATAACCTGGGTATCTTCTGTATATAATTATATATGTACAGCTGGTATAAGTTATACATCTTCTTGTATATAGTGATATGGAGCATGCTGGTATAACCTGGGTATCTTCTGTATATCATTATATATGTACAGCTGGTATAAGTCATACATCTTCTTGTATATAGTGATATGGAGCATGCTGGTATAACCTCGGTATCTCCTGTATATAATTATATATGTACAGCTGGTATAAGTTATACATCTTCTTGTATATAGTGATATGGAGCATGCTGGTATAACCTAAGTATCTTCTGTATATAATTATATATGTACAGCTGGTACAAGTTATACATCTTCTTATATAAAGTGATATGGAGCATGCTGGTATAACCTGGGTATCTCCTGTGTATAATTATATATGTACAGCTGGTATAAGTTATACATCTTCTTGTATATAGTGATATGGAGCATGCTGGTATAACCTGGGTATCTGCAGTATATAATTATATATGTACAGCTGGTATAAGTTATACAACTTCTTGTATGTAGTGATATGGAGCATGCCGATATAACCTGGGTATCTTCTGTATAACATTATATATGTACAGCTGGTATAAGGTATACATCTTCTTGTATATAGTGATATGGAGCATGCTGGTATAACCTGGGCATCTTCTGTATATAATTATACATGTACAGCTAGTATAAGTTATACATCTTCTTGTATATAGTGATATGGAGCATGCTGGTACAACCTGGGTATCTTCAGTATATAATTATACATGTACAGCTGGTATAAGTTATACAACTTCTTGTATGTAGTGATATGGAGCATGCCGATATAACCTGGGTATCTTCTGTATATCATTATATATGTACAGCTGGTATAAGGTATACATCTTCTTGTATATAGTGATATGGAGCATGCTGGTATAACCTGGGCATCTTCTGTATATAATTATACATGTACAGCTAGTATAAGTTATACATCTTCTTGTATATAGTGATATGGAGCATGCTGGTATAACCTGGGTATCTTCAGTATATAATTATATATGTACAGCTGGTATAAGTTATACAACTTCTTGTATGTAGTGATATGGAGCATGCCAATATAACCTGGGTATCTTCTGTATATCATTATATATGTACAGCTGGTATAAGGTATACATCTTCTTGTATATAGTGATATGGAGCATGCTGGTATAACTTGGGTATCTTCAGTATATAATTATATATGTACAGCTGGTATAAGTTATAGATCTACTTGTATATAGTGATATGGATCATTCTGGTATAACCTGGGTATCTTCTGTATATAATTATATATGTACAGCTGGTATAAGTTATACATCTTCTTGTATATAGTGATATGGAGCATGCTGGTATAACCTGGGTATCTTCTGTATAGAATTATATATGTACAGCTGGTATAAGTTATACATCTTCTTGTATATAGTGATATGGAGCATGCTGGTATAACCTGGGTATCTCCTGTATATAATTATATATGTACAGCTGGTATATGTTATATATCTTTTTGTATATAGTGATATGGACCCTGTTACCTGAGTATTACATAGTAAGTGAATTATATTTAGAATTAGACTAAGTTTCCTGGTGATTTCAATGTGTCAGTCCATGTTGGAAGGTGTGGTATTTTATTTCTGTATATTGCATAGTTGTCAGTAGTAGATTGGGAACTGTACTGCACGTTTCTATATTACCCTGCAATATGTGATTCTGCCCCTGGTTTTAATTTGACTTATATGAAAATAATCCCTACCCTGTGTGTACAGCTATGTGGAGCGATGTCTTACAAAACCTAACACGGAATAAATAGCTTTGGATATAGATTAATATAGAGAAGTGAGAACGAAGTGTTCAGCAACTTGATTCATTATTGTGGCGCTGAATAGAGAAGCAGTAATACCTTTTCTTTTCAGCTATGATCGTTTTCACCTTGTTTAGTCCTCATTCACACATCACATCCTTCACCATTTTCACGTCCGTTTAAAATGGATCAGTGTGTCTGTTGTGACATCCGTGTGATTTCCGTTATCACTCCGCTTCTGTTCCGTTTTAAATGGATGCTGTGCTTCCGTTTATCTTCCGTTTTAAACGGTCTGTGAAAATCCGTCTTGTGTGTTGAATGCAGGGAACTTTGGCACGCCCTGCCGTTGCTTAGCAACGGATCAGTTTAGAACGGATGGCACACGGATGCGTGTCGTCCGTTTTTTTTGACGGACCCATACACTTTAACCCACGGTCACTGAACGACGGACAAAAGTAGCACATGCGCTACTTTTGACGGAAAGAACGGAACCGTCAAAACAACGGAAGTGTGCATGGCCCCATAGAAATTAATGTGTCAGGGTGCGATCAGTTAAAAAAACGGACAGCATCCTAAAGAAAATAACTTTATACTAGAATTTTAGAAACGTTTAAGTCTTCCTGATCTGGACAGAACTTGGAAATAGTGAATTTTCTGTTTGAATCATTTGAAAAGTGAATATTATCAAAATTAACATTTCTGCTACTTGTTCGATTGCATATTCTTGTATATAGGAGGCAGTATTATAGTAGTTATATTCTTGTATATAGGAGCAGTATTATAGTAGTTATATTCTTGTACATAGGAGGCAGTATTATAGTAGTTATATTCTTGCATATAGGAGTAGTATTGTAGTACTTATATTCTTGTATATAGGGAGCAGTATTATAGTAGTTATATTCTTGTATATAGGAGCAGTATTATAGTAGTTATATTCTTGTATATAGGGGGCAGTATTGTAGTAGTTATATTCTTGTATATAGGGGCAGTATTATAGTAGTTATATTCTTGTATATAGGGGGCAGTATTATAGTAGTTATATTCTTGTATATAGGAGGCAGTATTATAGTAGTTATATTCTTGTACATAGAGGCAGTATTATAGTAGTTATATTCTTGTATATAGGGGCAGTATTATAGTAGTTATATTCTTGTATATAGGGGCAGTATTATAGTAGTTATATTCTTGTATATAGGGGCAGTATTATAGAAGTTATATTCTTATATATAGGAGCAGTATTATGGTAGTTATATTCTTGTATATAGGGGATAGTATTATAGTAGTTATATTCTTGTATATAGGAGTAGTATTGCAGTAGTTATATTCTTGTATATATGGGCAGTATTATAGTAGTTATATTCTTGTATATAGGAGCAGTATTATAGTATTTATATTCTTGTATATAGGGGCAGTATTATAGTAGTTATATTCTTGTATATAGGATCAGAATTATAGTAGTTATATTCTTGTATATAGGGGCAGTATTATAGTAGTTATATTCTTGTATATAGGGCAGTATAAGAGTATGTTCACACGCTGAGCCAAAAACGTCTGAAAATACGGAGCTGTTTTCAAGGGAAAACAGCACCTGATTTTCAGACGTTTTTTGAGCAACTCACGTTGTTCGCGGCGTTTGTCGCGCCGTTTTCGCGGCGTATTCGCGCCGGTTTTTCGGCCATTTTTGGAGCTGTTTTCAATAGAGTCTATGAGAAAACGGCTCCAAAAACGTCCCAAGAAGTGTCCTGCACTTCTTTTGACGAGGCTGTAATTTTACGCGTCGTCTTTTGACAGCTGTCAAACGACGACGCGTAAATGACAGGTTGTCTGCACAGTACGTCGGCAAACCCATTCAAATGAATGGGCAGATGTTTGCCGACGTATTGTAGCCTTATTTTCAGACGTAAAACGAGGCATAATACGCCTCGTTTACGTCTGAAAATAGGTCGTGTGAACCCAGCCTTATAGTAGTTATATTCTTGTATATAGGAGCAGTATTATAGTAGTTATATTCTTGTGTATAGGGGGCAGTATTATAGTAGTTATATTCTTGTATATAGGGGGCAGTATTATAGTAGTTATATTCTTGTATATAGGGGGCAGTATTATAGTAGTTATATTCTTTTATATAGGAGCAGTATTATAATAGTTATATTCTTGTATATAGGAGCAGTATTATAGTAGTTATGTTCTTGTATATAGGGGCAGTAATATAGTAGTTATATTCTTGTACATAGGGGGCAGTATTATAGTAGTTATATTCTTGTATATAGAAGCAGTATTATAATAGTTATATTCTTGTATATAGGAGCAGTATTATAGTAGTTATGTTCTTGTATATAGGGGCAGTAATATAGTAGTTATATTCTTGTATATAGGGGGCAGTATTATAGTAGTTATATTCTTGTATATAGGATCAGTATTATAGTAGTTATATTCTTGTATATAGGGGCAGTATTATAGTAGTTATATTCTTGTATATAGGGCAGTATTATAGTAGTTATATTCTTGTATATAGGAGCATTATTATAGTAGTTATATTCCTGTGTATAGGGGGCTGTATTTTAGTAGTTATATTCTTGTATATAGGAGGCAGTATTATAGTAGTTACATTCTTTTATATAGGGGGCAGTATTATAGTAGTTATATTCTTGTATATATGGGGCAGTATTATAGTAGTTATATTCTTGTATATAGGGGCATGTTTATAGTAGTAATAGTCTTGTATATAGGAGCAGTATTATAGTAGTTATATTATTGTACATAGGAGGCAGTATTATAGTAGTTATATTCATGTACATAGGGGACAGTATTAGGGCATGCCCGCTACTGTCCGCATCAATGCCGCACAGAATCTGCGTTGTAGATTCTGTTGCGGCTCTGCCCAAAATGTGCAGTAAATTGATGCGGACTAGCTGCTGTGTATTGCGGTAAAAGTGCTTCCCTTCTCTGTATCAGTGCAGGATAGAGAGAAGGGACAGCACTTTCCCTAGTGAAAGTAAAATTTCATACTTACCCGGCCATTGCCTTGGTGACACGTCCCTCTTTCGGCATCCAGCCCGACCTCCCTGGATGACGCGGCAGTCCATGTGACCGCTGCAGCCTATGATTGGCCTGTGATTGGCTGCAGCCTGTGATTGGCCTGTGATTGGCTGCAGCCGTCACTTAGACTGAAACGTCATCCCGGGAGGCCGGACTGGAGGAAGAAGCAGGGAGTTCTCGGTAAGTAGGAACTTCTATTTTTTTTACAGGTTGATGTATCTTGTGATCGTAAGTCACTGTCCAGGGTGCTGAAACAGTTACTGCCGATCGCTTAACTCTTTCAGCACCCTGGACAGTGACTATTTACTGACGTCGCCTAGCAACGCTCTCATAATTACGGGTGCACACACGTAGTCACCCGTAATTACGGGAGCCCCATTGACTTCCTCAGTCTGGCTGTAGACCTAGAAATACATAGGTCCAGCCAGAATGAAGAAATGTCATGTTAGTAAAACCAATACGCTCCGCAGCACAAATAACATGTACATGACATCTGCAGACTTCATTGCGGAATTTTGAATCTCCAATGAAGCCTATGCTCCGCAGCGGAATTGTCCGCAACTTGTAAACAAACCCAACCACAAAGCTGTGGAAGGCAATGGAGAAACGGGTCTGCTGCGGATTTCCGCTGCAGAGTGTCCGCTGCGGAATTCCAGAGCAATTCCGCCACGTCTGGCCATGCCCTTATAGTAGTTATATTCTTGTATATAGGGGCAGTGTTATAGTAGTAATATTCTTGTATATAGGGGCAGTATTATAGTAGTTATATTCTTGTATATAGGGTGCAGTATTATAGTAGTTATATTATTGTATATAGGGGGCAGTATTATAGTAGTTATATTCTTGTATATAGGGGCAGTATTATGGTAGTTATATTCTTGTATATAGGGGGCAGTATTATAGTAGTTATATTCTTGTCCATAGGAGAGGATAGACGTGTGCTTGTGAGCTCCCTGTTAGGACTATGCATGGCTTCTGACCCAGGTGGAGGGGAGGGGTCCTGGGCTGATGATCCTGGGAAAGCACAGAGTCTGGAGTTTGTCCTGCAGCATGGAGATGGTGGAGGTGATGATCTGGAAATGGTGGCTGGTGAGTCAACTGAATCTCATGATGTTGGTGAATTGTGCACAAAAATGACAAAGAAAAATATATTTAAAATGGAAATGCAAGTTCGCAAATTGAGAACTGAAATTAACCAAGAGACTGATCCAAAGGCAAAGCTGATGAAATGTGAGTGTCTGGATGTTTGCACACGTGAGCTGGTGATATTGAAGGAGAGATTGCAGAAAGAATCATGCACAGTACCCAAAATAAGGAACTGGGCAATTGAGAACAAAAGGGAGACAAGAGCCAAAACTGTGAAGAGAAAAAATATCATTGCAAAAAAAGACACTGACTATAAGACTGTGTATAATATTGTGGAGCAGGGAAACCCTGGAAGATCTGAGTGTGCAGTGGCTGGAGGATCACATCTCTCATCATGTGTGGGGTCAGTGCAATCAGCCAACACAAATGCTGCTAAAGCTGCAGAGAAATGTGTGCCAGCTGACGAGGGGTTAACTGCAGTAGACTCTATGTGCAGTACAGATGAAGTGAATACGAGTGGCACTCCTGGGAGTGAGCAAGAAAGTGCCTCATGTCCTGATATTATAAGTGAGACCTCGCTCAGCGCGGTGATTGACAGTCTATCTGATGAACCAGCGGCACAGGTTGAGGCGGACATTGCAGACCCTGTTCTGGAGGTTCAGCCGTCCGCAGTATCAGCGAATGGAGTGCAGGTTACACAGCGATCAGGAGCAGACACAGGAGGATCTGCAGTACAATCAGCTGAGGAGAGGTCCAGTCCTGACCCACCTGCTGACAGACCTCAGTACAGGAGACTGTTCTCCAGCGTCACAAGACCGACTAACCCCACACCTCAGAGGAGGAACGCGGTCAGAATCAGGTACTCAGGACCAGAGGAAAACCTCCCCTCCAGACTCCACATTGGGAAAGTTTTGTTGAAGGAGTTTATGAAGTCTAAAGCTTCTGAGGTGTTCCCTCTGATCCTCGTTCACTCCAGCAGGAATTATGACATCAGTTTCAAGCTGCAATATAGTCTAGACTTGTTCTGGAGTATTTATAATGATACAAAGGAGCACGCGATGTGGGAGCATCTACATGTCATCCAGCTGACTAAACCCCAGGTAGTCACCGCCACCGTCCTGTTCCAGTCTGAGGTGGTGGCTCTGGCAGATTTGCAGCACTGGTTGAGCAGATATTGTGAGGTGAAGAGACTGCCAACAAAGATCTATGATGAGGAGGAGATCTGGAATGGAGGATATTCTGTCAAGATCCAGCTGGTTCAGGAGAATGGAGTGACCAGACATCTGCCGCACTCCTTCTACCTGGGCTCGGAGAGAGGCGTATGTTACTACCCTGGTCAACCGCGACTGTGCCATAGATGTGGGGGCAGACACCTGGCATTCAACTGTTCCCGTATTAAGTGCTCACTATGTGGTCAGTTTGGCCATGTGAAGGACGATTGTACAGGACCTGTCATCTGTAACCTGTGCTTAGGACCTGGACATACATTCCGGGAGTGTCCACATGCAGAACATAATAAAGAGGAAACCTATAAAGAAGCCATGGAGGAAGACCAGGAGGATGTCTCCATATGTGTAGATACAACCCTAGAACCTGGAAGTCCCAACGATGATGTGAGCCAAAGTACCAGAGATCGTGCTCCAGGGACGAATGTCCCATCTGTGGATGCTGCACAAGTGTCACCAGCCACTGAAAATAGAGGTCATGCTAAAAGTAAAATATCCAGTCACTCTGTCACCAAACATCTGCACGACACCAGTAAGGAACCAGCTGATCCAGCCGCTGCGACCAGTAAAAAACCAGCTGGGCCAGCCGCAGCGACCAGTAAAAAACCAGCTGATCCAGCCGCAGCAACCAGTATCGATGAGGAGGGATTTCAGACGGTTAAAAGGAGAAGTAAAACAGATGATTCTTCTAGGAAAAAAATCACTACTGCAAAGAAATCACCGGAGTCTCCAGTGCTGGCGATAACTGGGGGACGTTACTGTGCGCTGGGGGAAGATGACCAGGAAGAAGAAGCAGAGATAGAGCAAGTCTCCTCACACAACCCAGATGACGAACCTCAGGATGAAGACGCTGACCCCCCAATGTCCATCAAAAGATGGGGTGTAACGGGACATAGCAGTGGAAGAAGGAAAAAAAGTAGGAAAGACATGTAACCTGGATGAGGCTGAAAATCACCTCCATCAATGTGAACGGTGTGAAGAATAGGAGCAGGCGGCGGGCGATATTCCAGCGTCTGTCTGACGACAAAACCAATGTCCTCTTTATACAAGAGACTTTTCTACAGAGTAATGTCCCTGCAGTCACCACATCTAGTGGGACAGTGAAGCTCTTTGCTGCTGTATGGAGACTTCTACCCCGAACTCCGTTTATATCATAGAGGTTCACTATATGTCATAAATGTGGTGACCGTGTACCATCTGTGGTGTGCGCGATGCTGCCCGGGCACCAATAAGGAAGAACTCTCCTGTAATACTGTCTAGAATAATATCATGGAAAATAGTTGAAACAATTTATACTGGAGCAATATTCATATATTATGGTTTGTTTAATGATTGTGATGTTATTAAGAGACAAATGTTTATTTTCTTCATCTGTTATGAGTGTATTGCAAAGGTATTGTAATATTTTGTTGCAAGTTTTCAAATAAAAAAGATAATTATGGTAGTTATATTCTTGTATATAGGAGCAGTATTATAGTAGTTTTTTTCTTGTACACAGGGGGCAGTATTATAGTAGTTATATTCTTGTATATAGGGGGCAGTATTATAGTAGTTTTATTCTTGTACATAGGGGGCAGTATTATAGTAGTTATATTCTTGTATATAGGGGCAGTATTATAGTAGTTATATTCTTGTGCATATAAGGCAGTTCGAATATATATTTATTGTCCATTGGGGGCCATTAGTAAGGGCTGATGCAGTAATTATTATTTTTCAGGCAATAAATGAATTGACTTTAAGGCCTTATTCACAGGAACGTGAATTCGCACGGACCTATGTAAGTGAATGGGGCCGTTCAGGCTGTCAGTGATTTTCACGCAGTGTATGTGCATGACATGTCCTATACTTGCCCGTGTTTCGCGCAGCACGCACCCATTGAAGTCAATGGGTGCGTGCAAATCGCGCTCGGCACGCGGAAGCACTTCTGGGTGCCACGCGTGATTCGCGCAACAGTAGTAAAAGGAATGAATGAAAACAGAAAAGCACCATGTGCATTTCTGTTTGTAAACATAAAAACAGAGTGTCATAATGATGCCGGCTGCACGAAAATCACGCAGCCTCGCGCCATATGCTGATGCCACATGGACCTTTTGCGCATGCAAAACGGACACGTCTGTGTGAATAAGGCCTAAAAGTGAAAACCACTTATCTGAGGCAGACATGACTCTTACTGTACAGCAACACCATCCTGGATGCGTATAGAAAGTGCAAAATGACATTCACCCCTTTAAGATCAGCTGCATAGTGTAGGGTATGCAGTGCTATAAACAGATCAGAGGCGGAATCAGATCATGACTTACGTGTCATCCCAGCAGTGGCCTCTTATGCTTCCTCCGAATACTGACACGCTATGGCAACAACCCTATTGATTGACAGGGAAATATTTTCAGTTTTTTTACATTTTATTTTAAAATGTTTCCTTTTTTGTGTGTAACTGATAAGTCTTGGTGATTCATAATTTGTTATTTCTGTCAAATTGCATAGATGTGGAATAATTCTTATTCATAAATACACGTTGTCTGAGTCATAGCTGCTCTTTGTGTTTGTACATCTGTCAGAGACAAGGAGAAGAAAGACTGTGATACATATTTCAGTACCTTTATGTGGAGGAGATGAGCTGCTCTCAGTGATATAATGCTGATCAGTGGATGTTCCTTCATTTTTATATGTTTGATACGACAGCCGTTCCTAAATCATGCATCAGACGTCTCCACTAATGAGACAGGCTACGCTAACAACAAAAAATAAAAATCTTTTCTATTACGTTTTTAGTCATTTGCAGAGCTCTTGTATTACAAATAATTAGGTAGGAGAAATTCTAAATTCTACTGAATATATCAATGTTTACTGTGACAGTGCAGAGCTTTATTGACAGTTTGAAAAATTTGATTTGCCATCAAATTAATTTACTTTTATTTTTTATTATTTTGATTCTCTATGGAGTTCAGATCCTATTGGAGTCTTCTGGAACAAAAGATGTGAGGACAGTATTATAATAGTTATATTCTTGTATATAGGGGGCAGTATTATAGTAGTTATATTCTTGTATATAGGAGCAGTATTATAGTAGTTATATTCTTGTATATAGGGAGCAGTATTATATTAGTTATATTCTTGTATATAGGGGCAGTATTATAGTAGTTATATTCTTGTATATAGGGGGCAGTATTATAGTAGTTATATTATTGTATATAGGGGCAGTATTATAGTAGTTATATTCTTGTACATAGGGGGCAGTATTATAGTAGTTATATTCTTGTACATAGGGGGCAGTATTATAGTAGTTATATTCTTGTATATAGGAGCAGTATTATAGTAGTTATATTCTTGTATATAGGGGCAGTATTATAGTAGTTATATTCTTGTATATAGGGGCAGTATTATAGTAGTTATATTCTTGTATATAGGGGCAGTATAATAGAAGTTATATTCTTGTATATAGGGGGCAGTATTATAGTAGTTATATTCTTGTACATAGGGGGCAGTATTATAGTAGGTATATTCTTGTATATAGGGGGCAGTATTATAGTAGTTATATTCTTGTATATAGGAGCAGTATTGTAGTAGTTATATTCTTGTATATAGGGGCAGTATTATTGTAATATTCTTGTATATAGGGGCAGTATTATAGTAGTTATATTCTTGTACATAGGGAGCAGTTTTATAGTAGTCATATTCTTGTATATAGGAGCAGTATTATAGTAGTTATATTCTTGTATATAGGGGCAGTATTATAGTAGTTATATTCTTGTATATAGGAGCAGTATTATAGTAGTTATATTCTTGTATATAGGGGCAGTATTATAGTAGTTATATTCTTGTATATAGGTGGCATTATTATAGTAGTTATATTCTTGTATATAGGTGGCAGTATTATAGTAGTTATATTCTTGTATATAGGGGGCAGTATTATAGTAGTTATATTATTGTATATAGGGTCAGTATTATAGTAGTTATATTCTTGTACATAGGGGGCAGTATTATAGTAGTTATATTCTTGTATATAGGAGCAGTATTATAGTAGTTATATTCTTGTATATAGGGGCAGTATTATAGTAGTTATATTCTTGTATATAGGGGCAGTATTATAGTTGTTATATTCTTGTATATAGAGGCAGTATTATAGTAGTTATATTCTTGTACATAGGGGGCAGTATTATAGTAGTTATATTCTTGTATATAGGGTGAGTATTATAGTAGTTATATTCTTGTATATAGGGGGCAGTATTATAGTGGTTATATTCTTGTATATAGGGGCAGTATTATAGTAGTTATATTCTTGTATATAGGGGGCAGTATTATAGTAGTTATATTCTTGTATATAGGAGCAGTATTATAGTAGTTATATTCTTGTATATAGGAGCAGTATTATAGTAGTTATATTCTTGTATATAGGGGCAGTATAATAGAAGTTATATTCTTGTATATAGGGGGCAGTATTATAGTAGTTATATTTTTGTACATAGGGGGCAGTATTATAGTAGTTATATTCTTGTATATAGGGGGCAGTATTATAGTAGTTATATTCTTGTATATAGGAGCAGTATTGTAGTAGTTATATTCTTGTATATAGGGGCAGTATTATTGTAATATTCTTGTTTATAGGGGCAGTATTATAGTAGTTATATTCTTGTACATAGGGAGCAGTATTATAGTAGTCATATTCTTGTATATAGGAGCAGTATTATAGTAGTTATATTCTTGTACATAGTGGACAGTATTAAAGTAATTATATTCTTCTACATAGGGAGCAGTATTGCAAGGGGGTTTTCAGAGATGTTTGATTTGAATTAAAAAGTTATTTAACTTAATAATGCTACTATAATGTGTCAAAAGAAGAACTTCAAATGGCTCACTAACAGCAAAAAAATGACTGCAGTACCAGTCATGCCCAGTGATTGTCAGCCTAAATATTCTTTTGCGGTTAAAAATATTTTATAGCGTGCAGATTGTTTAATTATGCCGTGCAGGTGAATTGTAATATTGAGTCACCAAGTGATAATATTGCTGCGTTTGTCCATTAAAAGGTTATTGACTAATATCTCAAGGGCATTTGCAATTTCTATTGATTGAGCTGAAATGTCAAGGATGCACTAAGAACATTTCTGACGTAGCTTTGCTTGGGGGTTGTACAAAAATGCTTTCTTTATTTCTGGTTAATTTTAGGTTTGTTTTCTATAGCAATTAGCATTTCGTATTTGATTAAAATTTTAGAGTAGTATATCTTGTACTAATTGAGTTGGTTTTAAAGAGGCGGTTACAATATGGAAACTTTCATTCAGAATGCAGGGGACCCCCTCTACAGCTTCCATGTACCCTAACAGGTTATATTGTCATGGGTTGTCTGACAGGTTAACTACACAATCAAACTTCTGACATGTCATAGTGACATGTCAGAAGTTTTGATTGGTGGGAGTCCGAGCAATGGGACCCACGTCTGGGCATGCCCTAAGGCTTCGTTCACATCTGCGTCAGGGCTCCGTTCATGGATTCCGTCGGGCCTTTCCGTCAGGGGAACCCATGAACAGAATCCAAACAGAAACAAACGGAAAACATAGGTTACCGTTTGCATCACCATTGATTCTATGGTGACGGATCCGGTGCAAATGGTTTCCGTTTGTCACCGTTGTGTAAGGGTTTCGTCGTTTTGACAGAATGAATAACACAGTCGACTACGGTATCGATCCTGTCAAAACGACAATATCAAAGATACTGTTGATCTTCTTTTAAAAGGATGAGGGTGTTTCATATCAATTAATGATGTACAGAAATTTCACCCTTACTCTTCAAAAAGAAGTTCTGCAGCAGTTGAGGAGTGTGTTATAAGGATTACTGTAAATTATAAAAATAGAAATTGTTCTTAAAGTTCTGTGGCGTGTATATATGGACTCAGTATGTGGTCTCATGGTTTTATATAGTGATGGATCTCCTTGGTGACTAATTTTCTTATAATTTACAGTAAGGGGATCATTATCTCAAATACAGTGGTCTGAAATCTTGTGAGACTTCAAGTTTCACCTCAAGGCATATTGGAAGCACAATTGCTTCCACGACCATCTCTTGGTATATAAATAGGTATTTTTCATAGAAGAAGTGAATATTTAGCACCTTGGGAAATTATCTAAAATTGAATGCGGCTCCTTTAAAAATTAAAGTGACAGATAGCTTTTAAAGTCCCCTGGGAAATGCTTCCATTTCTAGAGTAATGTAAGACTATCAGTGGCTAAAAGCTCTGCCTAGTAAGACAGCGCCTCTGAATATATTCTCATTATAAGAGATATGTTTACTTTATATGCAATTACGCCACATGGCAAAGCTAGACTCCGATATTGACATAATGCTCTCCAGACAGTGCACAGTACGGAGAACCTGTAATAAAACGAATGCGCTTAGAGGATTTTTTTTTTTAACACCCTAATATCTTATGTTCGGCTTCGCCTGAGGACAATCCAAGCTTGATAAAAGTCGAATATCCGATCCTGTCTCCTTCTTTTTAGGCTAGTAAGAAACACGATCGTCTTTAATGTCTTGTGAAAACGGAATCCTTTTTTTCCGTAGTATGCGGCTCACATAGCAATAGTCCTGCCGGTTAAGTAGAATCTGGGAATACATCCCAGTGCAGGCAGGTTCTGCGTGCTTTACCTTCTCAGCACTTAGACATTACTGCTCCGAGACATAATTCAATCTGAAAAAAAAAAAAGGCCTAAAGGAAAAAGTCTTGAATTATGATTCGATATCTCGGCCATTTGCCTTAATTGGGTTTTCAAAATCAATTCTTCACATGTGTGTGAGGAGAACCTGAGACTGTCCCTAATGCAGAGCTATTTTGCATTAAAAAGAAGTCAGTTTGAAGTCATAAGTCCTAAATGGGAGCGGAACTAAAGCAATTTGCTGGAAATCATTTTTGCCAATGCCCTTCAGGATGGATTTGCAGCTGGGTCGTAGTGAGAAGTGGGATAGTGGCTGCACATTTGTCTGTCTGGCCATAGATGTAGATGACTAGCTGTTGAGGAGCTTCCCACGGGTCCGGACTTACGTTGGATGGTGCCTTGGTGTACAAGTAACCATACCACACAGTAGCTAATAAAAAGCGCCATGGGGCCAAAATAACGGCGCCATACATTGGCCAAATACCACTTCCATACATTTGCCTGTATATCAATACTGTACAGTACCACCACCATACCCAAAAAGGCATATACTGTACAGTGCCACACAATGCCACCATACAGCGCTCAATAATACCAACATACATTGACCTACATAATCTAATATACTATATAACGTCTACATAAAATTGCTATACGATTAATATTAAAATTAGTGGTGGTTACAAGTCCTGGGTGCCAGACCATCTGTGGTGCCCCCTTCAACAGAGATGACTGAGCCACCACACTGGTTGCACACACCTAAGGCTGTCCCTGGTTGCTCTGATGGTCTACTCATGTATTTACCAGCCCTGGTGACCGCCATGTGAGGTAACTTTCGGGAGAACATTAGTCATAGATGTCTCCAACATGATTGTATCTTCTCATATATCCATTCAGGTATTACCATTCCTAAATCCTCAAGGCTCCATTCTTCACCCAGGTGGTCTGAAGGCACTAAGATCTGATCATTGGAGAACATATTGCATGTGAGTGAGGAGAACCTAAGGCTGTTCCAAAATTCAGGCCTATTTTGCATTAAAGAGACGAGGAAAAAAGTCAGCAAAGTGTTTGCAGTCATATAAAATGAGAGAATAATTCAAGTAATTCTTCGGAAATCATTTTAGCAAGTCTCCTTCAGGATGTGTTTGCAGCTAGTTTCCATTGTGGAGTAGAATTGTGGCTGCAGTCTAGCCATAGATTTAGATGACTGGGCCCTCAGAGAGCTATCAGATGGTCTGTTCATGTTCTCACCAGACCTGATGACCTCCATTTGAGAGAACTTTCCCTTAGGAGAACATCAGACATACAGGTCTCATACATGATGGCATCTTCTGACATATATATCCTTCATATTTTGCCATTCCTTAGTCTTTAGGTCACCATACATGACCCATGTGATCTGGAAACACTAAACCCAGGTCTTTAGAGACCAGATGGCTAAGTTGGCTAACGTATAACCAGTACTGTGATCTCCAGAGGACAGTTTCACTGAATCACTTAAAGAAACGTAATAGAAATGATGACATTAATGACCGCGTTCTTCTGACTTATAGGGTCAAGATCGAGGTGCCATGACATCTTTCTTCTCTTACATCTTCCCTAGAGGATTCTTACATGATCAAATTGGACCTATATGGTTTGACGGTAGTAAGCTCAGATCACATGTATACAGGTAGACACACTAACATGGCTGTTGACTAACCAGAATTTTTGGCAGCGTTGACTGGAGATTGATGACCAGATTTTGTGGCATTGAGTAATTTTTCAATATTTTATTGTAATAAGAAGAATTTTAATAAAATTGTTGCACTACTGTAAATCGCTGTCGTTGGATTAACTTCTACGTTCCATTTACATGTTACTTGATAACGATCACATTGGGGGAGGGGGCTAGTTTTTCACAACCACTTCTCAGACCAGGGCTTCTTCTCCAAAAATATGTTCACTACTACAGAAAGACAAAAGATAGCAAGGTACATATTGACTGGGCCACCTTGAGGTCTTTCAGTTCCTGCAGTGGTCATGACTATCGGTTTTAACTTTAGAGGAGGATCTCAACTGGTCCAAAGGTAGACGATCCTTTTAAAGGGGATGTCTTATGATGTCAACCTCTGTCCCTACGCCCAGCTAGGTAGCATAGATATCATCCAAGGAAGGGGGAGGTCCCCTCCTTATTAGCTCGATTGGAGAACTTGCGTTGAGACAACGTTTCCAATAGATATTCTAACCAATGCGCCATGTTTTGACCTGACTGTTTGGTTAGCATAGCCGTAGAATTAATTGGTCGAACTTTCCGATATCAACCATATTGATCCAATTATCTGTTGGTCTACTGGGTCTATGTGTGTCAGCATTTTACCTAATAGATACTGTAGCAGTATACCATATCGCTTGGGTGATACATTATTGCGGAATGTTGTATTTATTTGATGAAATTTTGGTTAATAAATGAACTGATTTTAGTTGCTTAATTTCCATGCATTACATTTTTTTAACGATATGTGTTTAGCAATTATATGCTTCAGCTGCTGTTTAGTGTTATAATTGCTATGCGGGTGATTGCGTGTCTAGTGTTTAGCATTTTTAAGGATAAGCAGTCTTTTTCGAGTAAAGCAACTATCTGACTGTTCCGTGAACCGGTGACTGGAATACAAATGATTAAGTTAGTGAAATAAAACATTGTTACGATTGAATGAAATCATTGGCAAATCCATGTTTGCACCTCGAGTGATTTTAATGCACTGATTGCATTTGCTGATTTGCTGGGATGAAAAGTTATGTATCACTGCACATTTACCTTCTGCCTTACTGGAGCCGGTGTGGTAAATGGTCGCCTATATTCCACGTATAGGACCCCAGGGAGCTGCTAGGATGTTATTGCCGCTGTTAACCCTTATTTGACACCAAGGAAACATCTTCTAATATGTAAGGGTAAAGCAAATAGAAATTACCCTCTAAAAAAACCTATTTCAGAGGTTACAAAGAAGTACAAGTAAGTCCTAAAATTTAAAGGATAAGTACGGATTTCCAAATAAAATGCTGCAATCCATTTAAGAAGATGGGGAAGTCAAGGATTTAAAGGGGAAGCATCTTTTCTTATGAAATTCCATTAGTTATGTTATCATTTATTTATTAATAGACCTTTTGTTTAGTGTTAAAGTAATCTGCCATATTTGTAGGATGATTTCCTGAAATCCAACATACAATATACAGTATAGTACTTGTATTTATGCTAACTGCAGTACCATTTTCCACCACTATCGCAACGTAGAACAACCAGCTTATAGAATTAAGTTGTCCGAGCTACAATATTATAGACAACATACAGTTAGCTAATAGGTTGGAATGTATGGTGATTAGTGCACAATTGCCTATCCTGTCCACGTGGCCTGGGCTAATTCATACTAAATATTTTTTAACAAAAACCTGCCCAGAAATTACTTCTCGATTTTCTAGAAGAGCTAAATATCATATTAAAGGTGTTGTCCATTTATTCCAACCACATATAGTTAGAAGGGTCTCCTGAAAAGAAGTTTATTACAGGCTCTTCCACTGCTGAGATCTGTGGGAAACAGATCAATTGTTCAATTTCCCTACAGCGCCACCACAGGGGAAATGAAGCATTACACAGTTCTCATTGAAATCCTGTAATTAATGGATGTGCCATATCCTCCAGAGAGGAAATTGCTCTTCGTAGCTGCTCTTTTCTATGGTTTATAGATGAGAGTTGCTGACGCTGTGACTGTCGATTCCACTCCAGGAGAAGCTCCTGTCGTCTGTGTCCATGACATCATTGGCTTCTCCTGGAGTGGAATCCCCGGTCATAGCGTCTGCAAAGTTGTGACCGGGGATTCCGCTTCAGGAGTTTCCCCTGATGTCACTGTCCATATATGGACAGAGACATCAAGCAGCGCTCCAGGAGAGGAATACCTCCCTGCTCTGCTGTAGTGCTGTTGATACCGCTATAGCAGCCGCAGCGGCTGATAGCGCCGCCACCGCCCTCATGCCCGGCGCACGGGTGGAAAGGCGACTGCAGTTAGTGTGTGTATCCCCGCTGGTAGTTGCAATGGCGCGGGGATACACACACCCGCTGGCGCCCCTCATGCAATGTGGCGGATGGCACCCTGTGCGACCGCACTGGTCGAACGTATCCAAGGCCGGCTATGCTCCCAATATTGTAGTATCAGAAAGACAGGTTTCCTTGGTATAATCAAACAGTAGTGTAACAATATGGCATAAGTTACACTAACAGCCATGGCTCTGACGCCTGATTGGTCAGCAAGCCCTTCTATAACATGGGAAAACAGTTGTGTAATAAGTAGGCGATGTGGAGGTATGACCATAATAGAAAACACTATCTCATTAAGTCCTAAAAACTTTGTTTTTATTGTGTCTATCGATCCTATACTGCGTGTGATGTCATCAGATGCAGCATATGATGTCATTGGGGGTTGGGGAGGTGGACCAAGTATGTTTTCTTTACCAGAGGCTGCATATGTGAAGTATATGTTCCTCAATTTTGTTATGTAGTGACACAATTACAGCAGATTTCTTGTACATAATTTCAACAATCGTGTAGCAATAGGTTTGCCGGATATATTACAAGCGACCTTGGCTCTTATACCCTGAAGATCTTCAAGCTAATGTGGTGGCACAATGAGAGTAGATGGGATTATCCCTTATTTGTATATAAAGCCTGTAAATGTGTGATGTCATCAGATGTTGCAGCACATGATGTCATTGGCTGTCGGGGGTAGGACTAGCTATGGTTTTGTATTGGACGCATGAATACTATACCTCCCAATATATAGATTTTTATTTTTTTTTGAATTACAAAGAACTTGCCTGTTCTCGATTATTAAATGCCACTGATGACTTTGCAGATGTTAACTGCACTTTAACACAGTCTTTCTGGGAAGATGCCGTTTATAAGTGTAAATCATCCTCTTGGGCAATTTTCACTTTAATTTCTTTTGCATAATTTGGCTTTTAACATTTTCTGTAGACGTCGCTCGATAATCCTATATTAGGCATGCAAAATTAGTATTAGAGACAAATTCTTGCAGTGACTTTTGGCTAAGTGATCCTTCGATGTTCAGGTCGCTGGAAAGAAGAATGGTTATATGGAATGAGCTTGGAGTTGAAAGCCCTGTGGACGGGGAAAATGAAGTCAAGAAGATGTTCAATGACATTATACTTGATATTGAGACATTGATATACTTTATCCACATTGCCTCCATCCCTGTGGAACGTATCCTGTGTGGTGTCATTTTTATCAGAAAATGTCATTTGGGCTGGATTTTCCAGCGCAGTTTCTTGGCAAGGCATTGACTGTACAGATGTAGCCATCTTTATCTTGACTTTTAACGCATTAAATACACAATGGCCAGAAACTTTAACTTGACTTTTTCAATGACTTTTCAATAGCTTATGTTGTGTGATATCGCTCTGCAGCAAGTTATCAGAATCCAGAAAAAGATGGCTACATCTGTATATAAAAACTATTGTAGGATAGATGTTGCCCATCAGATCATTCATTACTCCAAACTGACCGAAGGATACCCATCCCATACCTAAACTTTGTTTTTCATTTAAAATTGTTGTATTAATATGTAATAATTTATATATATCCAATAAAAAAAGAAATATATAATAATTCTAGCACAATAGTAGAACAAAAACAAAAAAAAGCAATGAATACAAACCACCTCCCTCTCTATTCTTAACTATTACTCCAGTAACTCCTCTTTTCTTTTCAAGGCTACGTTGCTCTTTTTTGTAATAGAAAACAAAATTCCTCTGTCTTGATTTATAGATATTTAAAAAAAAAAAATGTCATCTACCTGCTGCCTACACCAGGGGGCGATCTGTATGCACTTCCCATTGCATCCATGCACAGCTGTATACAAATCGTCCCCCTAGTGGAGATAAAAAGCAGCTGAGATTTTTATATTTGTATAAGAGCAAAGCATCAAGTATGATAGGAAACGTCTCTAAATAATTTACTATATGCTGATTGCATCAATAATTTCAGATGACGGATTAGTTTCTTCAGATGACGGATTCGTTTCTTCTGTCCAGCATATGGCATCCTCTGTGCGCTAGGTATCCACTTTCCATTGCAGTCAGTGACCTCTTAAATGCCGACCTACCTTGTTATGTACCAGTAGTGGCATGGAGAATGTATCACTCATCTGCCATTCAGAAATCTGGAAAAGCTGTGTGACAACCCTCTGTGGGATCAGTAATGTATAAATCAATTACTTATATTTTCTGGTGATTTTTTTTCTATACTTAGTTTCCACTTAAAGGAAATATCAAGCAAAATGAAACTCTACAAGTGGGTGGTGCATGACCCAATGAACGCCTTAGAGAGAGTCCTGCTGCTGCCCCCTCATGCCCTGGAGTAGACACAATAGTGTAGATTTACTATTCAAATTTAGATGTACATTTAATTTATTAACTGTTTTAGACACTTTTTGTGCCAGGATCAACAAGGGGGTGTGACTTAAAGAACAAGGGTGTGGTCTATCAGCAAGGGCGTGGCTTGAAATGCTCCGATGTGCGCCAAACTTATGCCAAAAAACTTGCGTGAGCTAAGCCAACCAAGAGGTGGTATAAAAAAGCGTGAAGTGTCTAATATGTCTAGCATGATGCACCACATTTATCATATAGTGTGCGCCATTTTGATAAATGTGGCGCATCATGTGACTGCCCGGTCTTAGTTTACATTGTCCAAATATTAGAGAGGATTAGTAAATCTGCCCTAATGCATGCGGTTTGTATTTGTTTGGCCCAGAGTGTTCCTTTAATCCAGCACCTGATGGTCTAATCTGTCACCTGACATAAAAATCCTATGCTGGATTAAGGGGAATTTACCTGATAGTCTGGAACCAGATTCCCTTGGTGGGTCGAGAGCATCTCCATGGCTGGCATTGGAGTGCCAAACCTGACACCCCGGCGTGTGCCTGTCATCTTCAGGCATCTTCAACATCAGGCATGTAGGGGAGCAGATGACAAATGTAGATAAATTTAGTGATTAGGAATTTCCAATAATCTGACATGTCTGTGGTTTGGGGGGTGACGGGTTATTGGACTTTTTATGCATGATTCCTCAAGATACCAAAAGTGCTTGTTATCTACAGGGCGGATAAGCTGCATAAAGGTGCACAGCGTATCCGCCCTGACGGCCGCAGGGAATTCCGTCTGAAAAATCGCACCAAATTGTGGTGCAGTTTTTCACCAAGAATCTCCGCGGCGGAAATCCTGCGATGAAAAAAACAAAAAACGGCTATACTTACCATGGCAACACGTGCCTGTGCCGTCCTGCAGCCCTGGGATGACGTTTCATCCCATCTGACCATTGCAGCCTGTGATTGGCTGCAGCAGTCACATGGGATGAAACGTTAGGAGGCTGGTCTGGACGAAGAAGCACAGAATTCTGGGTAAGTATAAGATTTTATTTGTTTTCTGAGTTCCGTTTTTTTGCGGCAGAATCGCAACATCTGCTATTTGTTGCAGGTTTTACCTCCCTATTGAATTCAATTGGGAAAACCGGCAACAAAAAAACAGCAATTACGCAAATACAGTTGACACGCTGCGGATTAAAAAAAAACGCACCGCAGGTCAATTTCTGAGTTTTTTCCGCTCAGTATTTACGCAGCGTGTGGAGGAGATTTGTTGAAATATCCTCCACTCTGCTGCTACTGGCCTACAGGCCTACAGGTGCTTCTCTAGTGATCGTAAGCTCTGCGCGGTAGAATATTCATCAAACAACAGATATAATTCTGAATCACGAGGGTCCTGGAACTCAATTATCATGGCTGTGACACAGCGGGAAAAGTTGTAATAAAACAACAAAGCAATTTCAATATAGCATAAGGTCCTCAGACTCCTTTACATCTCGCATTATGCTGCGGTACCTTTATGACTTGTATTAAGCTGATGTTATGGCAGGTTTTCCTCGGTTGTCGCTGTAAATGAGATTACATAATGAATGCTAGGACACTTCAACGTAACCAGGAGAAAAAGATTAAATTGAGAGCTATCGCCTCTTTACACCTGTGTTTCCAATATCCATTTAACAAGTAAAAATAGATGTTCTCCGTATTGCAAGGATCAGACTTGGGGCACGCGAACAAGAAAAGCAACGTGTTAATAAAAAATGCTGAACACGTGAACCACGATCCACGAGGCTGATTGATTTAATAACAAAGATTATCCGTTCATCATTTCAATGGCTCTTGATATTGCTGCGACCTGCATTATTACACCAGTTCAAAGTCAGGAGTATCATGATTGAGCGCTTCTTGTAGAACGTTAATAAAGCCAGGCGCTGATTGGGGAACTCACGTAAAGGGAATGCCCACATTGGACAATCTTTTTTTTTTAGCATGGTCCCTTGATCACCGGGATCTCCAGCGATCGTCCTCAATCTGTTGGAGAACGTAGAAGAAAGTGTTCAGTTTCTCTGCAGTGCCACCACAGGAGACATAAAGCATTACATGGTGCCCATTGAAATCAGTGGACTGTCCAAGTAAGGCACTGAGATGTTGGGACCTCCAGAGCAAGAGATGCTCTTTGTAGCTGCTCAGGTCTAATACACCATATGTAACAATCTATATACGAAGTTACTAAACATGATTATCATTCATCAGTAATGCTGCATCCATGGTGGTTTCAATAGTTTAAACCTTAGATTCTTAACATTTCTGGATGTCCAGGAGCAGGAACTCGGTGCCATGTTGTCCAAGTTTACCTTATCGGCTAATACAGTATCAGTTCTATATGATCTTCACCACTTTTGGCTATAGGTATTTAAGTAGAGGGGCATCTTGTTAGACTTCAGTCCTCAGCGAGAGTCCGTTCAATTCTTATGGTTATGTTCACACAGAGTGGATACGCTGCATAAAAGCACACACAGTGTATCCGCCCTGGGCGCCGCAGGGAAGGGAATTCCAAACTGTGGTGCAGTAATTCGGTCGGGATGTCCTCTGCGGAAAACTGCACGTAAAAAAATAATAAATGTCATACTTACGTAGCCATGGCGACGCGTCCCTCTGACGTCCTGCAGGCCCGCCTACTGGTATGGCGTTTCATCTAATGTGACCGCTGCAGCCTGTGATTGGCTGCAACGGTCATAATGGATGAAATGTTATCCCAGGAGGCGGGCCTGGATGAAGAAGCACAGAATTCTGGATAAGTATAAGATTTTTTTTTTTTCTGAGTTGCGATTTTTGCGGCGGAATTGCAGCTTTCCCGAAGCAAAAATCAAACCATCTGCTATTTGTTGCGTGTTTTACTTCCTATTAAATTCAATGGAGGAAAAACCCGCAACAGAAAAGCAGCGATTACGCAAATACAATTGACATGCTGCATCGCAGGTCAACTTCTGAATGTTTTTTCCGCTTATCATTTACGGAGCGCGTGGATGAGATTAGTTTAAATCTCATACACTTTGCTGCGACTGTATAATGCGGCGGGTGTTCCGCAACTAAATCAGTTGCGGAAAATCTGCAGTATTTACGCTAAACGTGAACTTAACCCTATCTCCTATAAAGCCTTTTGGAAGGCACCAAGGGTGAATGCAGAGAGCAAGAATTTGTACAGATTTTTCCTTCCGCAGTAACTACTGTCCCCTGTCTCAGTACAGAAGCCTGAATCCATGGATTTATGTTTTTGCATTTCGAGAACAAGATGGACTTTAAATATCAACATCCGTGAATTCTTCTTCCTCAGAATAGAGAAAAGTTAAACTTTTTGTTATTGAGCAAATCAATATTTTTCAGTGAATTCCCTGAATATTCCTTCAGTAGAACTTTACAAGAAAATGTGTCCTTTGATAATCCTTCCAGCATATTTGACTTCTCCGTTTCCATGTAATGAACATTAGAAATCCGTGTGATCGCCCTTTGAAATGCAGTCAACAGCACTGATCCGAGCATCATTTTCCGAGCTGTAGAGTTCCAGAGATCCCATACATGTCCTGTCAAATGGCACAATCACTGAGGCCGCATCTGTAAGTATTGAGATTGCTTGCCATTAAGATTTGTCAATAAAAGCACATCTCCAAGGCTTTTTCTGAGAAAAGGGAAATATAAATGACTGCATTAGACTTCAATAAAGAAAAACTATGAAAATAACCCAACAAAACAGCAGTCATGAATAATAAATTAATAAGTGAGTCACATATAGCTGTCAATTAAACATTATTCCAATCATATTTACCTCACAAATACAATTTAAAAAAAAAAAAATCATCAGTTGAAGCCTGTATTATACTCCAAAGCTGAATTAAAAATTCTGCTGGTGGAGTCACTGTGTACATACATTACATTGCTAATCCTGTACTGCTCCTGAGTTAAATCCTGTATTATACTCCAGAGCTGCACTCGCTATTCTGCTGGTGGAGTCACTGTGTACATACATTACCTTACTTATCCTGTAGTGATCCAGAGTTACATTCTGTATTATACTCCAGAGCTGCACTCACTATTCTGCTGGTGGAGTCACTGTGTACATACATTACATAACTTATCCTGTACTGATCCTGAGTTACATCTTGTATTATACTCCAGAGCTGCACTCACTATTCTGCGGGTGGAGTTATTGTGTACATACATTACTAATCCTGTACTGATCCTGAGTTACATCCTGTATTATACTCCAGAGCCGCACTCACTATTCTGCTGGTGGAGTCACTGTGTACACACATTACATTACTTATCCTGTACTGATCCTGAGTTACATCCTGTATTATACTCCAGAGCTGCACTCACTATTCTGCTGGTGGAGTCACTATGTACATACATTACTTATCCTGTACTGATCCTGAGTTACATCCTGTATTATACTCCAGAGCTGTACTCACTATTCTGCTGGTGGAGTCACTGTGTATATACATTACATTACTTATCATGTACTGATCCTGAGTTATATGCTGTATTATACTCCAGAGCTGCACTCACTATTCTGCTGGTGGAGTCACTGTGTACATACATTACATTACTTATCCTGTACTGATCCTGAGTTACATCCTGTATTATACTCCAGAGCTGCACTCACTATTCTGCTGGTGGAGTCACTGTGTACATACATTACCTTACTTATCCTGTACTGATCCTGAGTTACATCCTGTATTATACTTCAGAGCTGCGCTCACTATTCTGCTCGTGTAGTCACTGTGTACTTACATTACTTATACTGTACCGATCCGGAGTTACATCCTGTATTATACTCCAGAGCTGTACTCACTATTCTGCTGGTGGAGTCACTGTGTACATATACTACTTTACTTATCCTGTACTGATCCTGAGTTACAGCCGGTATTATACTCCAGAGCTTCATTCAATATTCTGCTGGTGAAGTCACTGTCTATATACTTTACATTACAAAATTACTACATGCTACATTAATACTTAAGGAGAGTGTGAGAAAGAAGGGGGGGACAAGAAAGGCAGGATACCTGTGGTGCCCTTACCCCCTATGGGCCCCTGTGAAGCCACACTGGCTAGATGTCCGTCCCTGACATGGGTCCTTAGCATACTGTGTGGGCTGTATTACAAAAAATGTTCAACACTGATCCGTAATATGGCTGTGTGCATGACACCTAAGAGTGTATGTATGGTCCTGAATTTGGACTAATAAAAAAAAGAAAACACTTTCCTAATGCTGCATAACTGCCAATGAATAGATGTAGAAGAGTAGAAGAGATGTAGGTGTCCTTTAAACATTTTGCAAGATTTCTGTTTATTTTGAAGGAAAAGCGCAGATTTGTGGGAAAAATAAGGATATGGACCCATTCATAGTCATAATGTCGCAGCCACAATAACACAATAAGGGACTGAAATGTATTAAAATTACCGTATGTTAAAAAGTTCAAGTTCTATTTTACATTCTAATGGCAATCTGTAATGTTATACCTATTATATGCCGATCCACCAAGTCATAGATACTAAAAAGTGCAGCATGATAAAAGAATACATTTAGAAACACATTTGAAAACCGCAAAATGGATGCGTGTTTTTAAATTCTAATTTTTGTCATTATAGCTGAACGCTCAGCAATTGCACGAAGATCGTAGAAATCTCTTCATTGTATGGGAGCACAATAGACCTGACATGATCGTGAAGGCAAAAATATAGGGTTTGGGTTTCTATTATGAAATAGTAAATAAATAGCTGAGGAGTAATTCATGGAATGGCATATTCTCCAATTTGTGGGATATTACCTTATGGGATTGTATTTTAAGCGATTGCCTAATAGGAGCTCAGATGTGCTGAATGACCTAGGTCCCATTAGAGGATATTATGTTAAGGACCCATCCTCTAGTCATACTAAACATTCATATATCTGCATTGTATTGCTCCATACTGACATCAGTCGAGTCCCAAATTGCAGAATATTATAAGCCACATCCACTCTACCGAGGTACACTCCCAATACGGCATGGTAACGCCCCTTTTATGGAATAAGCCACACCCCAATAAAGACTATTCGGAGGTTTGTAAACCTGACTGTTATCATTGCTTGCTGGACATATCAATAAAGAGAGAGATGTCTAATGTCAGATGTCTGAGAGATATCAGACACTCAACTTGGGATTGGGGCGGTGGACTTCTCATGACTCACACCTCATTTGATCCTTCGCACTCTTGGCAAGACACTGAAATACATTCCGGCCATTTCCTACTGGGAAATGTTCTTGAAAATCGCACATAAAAGCTATATCTCTCCCCTACTAAACTTCCATATGGGAAATGTCCCAACCCCGGCGTGCTCTAGGTGCGGGGCAGATGTGGCTGACATGTACCACTGCTGATGGACCTGCCCAGTGTCCCAGTCGTTCTGGACTAGGATACTACTTTTACCCACAAACACTAAGCAACAGATTCCTCTAACCCCCAATTGGGCTATTTTTGGTCATCTGCCTGACATCACTTCTCCCATCCCCCGGCTCTACAAGACGCTTATTTTCTGCATTTCCACTTCTGCCCGAAAAACTATCCTGCAGACCTGGCTGGGCCCAGACATCCCGTCCCTCCATTTATTTTTAGAAAAGTTGGCCTGTCATTTACGCGTGGATTGGATGAAAGCCTCCCTCCAAAAATAATCGAGAGTACGTGGTTTCTTTGAGACCTAGCAACCCATAATCCAAATCCTCCCCACAAACATGAAGACCAGAATACGAGATTGTTTTTGTCCCACCATCTGGTTCCTGGAACGGACGTTAGTTGGTGCTGATCCTCTATAGTGGGCCGGTATAATCATACACACTGAGTGGTTGGTTTTCTTTTTTCTCATCGTCTGTCCCTTTGAACCATTGGCTTGTTTATGGTCTGCGCGTCCTCATATCCCTATTCCCTCTCCCCCCATTTATTTATTTATTTTTCTCCTCGCTACCGCTAAACGCCAGCCTCTAATACACAACTGCAGCCCCGTAGTCTGGAATTCTATACATTGAGAGTTAGAGGACACCACCCCCTCCTGTATTTCTGCAAGCTCCCTATTTGGACTCACCCCGGATGACCTGCTCCCTGGAGCCCCCTCATCCGAATATTTAAAAAAATATATAAAAAAAATAAAGAGCGAGAGAGATAATAGGTTAAAAACAGTGATAGACCTTAGTGGTAAATAATTTGCTCCTATAGTGTTCTAATGGGCATTGTTGGGCAGTGCCCTGTTATTATGAGAGGATCTAGGCCTCCAGATCCCTGCTTACCTTTACACGGCCATATAATTAAAGAGGACCGGTCACCTCTCCTGACGTCTTTTTTTAGTAAATATTTGTATTCCCCATGAAATAAGAATTCTGGCATATATTTTCTTAGAACTCTATGTTTTGCCGTTCCTCTGTTATTCCTCATAGAAATTTCTGAATATATTGACAACCCTCCACAGTCTCAGCACTGATTGGACAGTGTCAGTCTGTGTAGAGACACGCCCCCAACTGGTAACACTGAGCTGTCAATTTATTCATAATTTTTTTTTATAAGGAATAACAGAGGAACGGCACAACATAGAGTTCTAAGAAAAGATGCTCCAGAATTGTTATTTCATGAGGAATACAATTATTCATTAAAACTGATATGTCAGGAGAGGTGACACATCCTCTTTAAATGATAAATCTCTGACTGCAGCCACCACTAGGGGGAGCTCACTGCATACAGATGGTTACAGCACTCATTGAAGTCAATGAGAGCAATATAAATCCATATGAAGCAAGCCACAGCCGGCAACCATTAGAAGAGACTTGCCTGCTCTGCTGGGAGTGCAGGAGATAGTTGGGGGTAGTTGTCAATAATGACTTAAACCTTACCCTACAGCAGGTTCCCTTATAATTGGTAATCACGGGGGTCCCGCTGCTATTCACAGACTACAGACTTTTATCAACAGGGGTTATATTCTACTGTTGGCACCGGATCTATTACCCACATATATTTCCATTAAGGGGGTTATTAGGGTAATATGTGCATAATAGGAAACTGCTTATAGTGCAATACCCTAATATAATATAGTGGTTGACCTGTGCTTAAATCTGGATTTCCCGCCAAAAGACTGGGAGACTCATCTGTAGTTCGGTGCTTCTTGCGTTCATGTCCGCTTGTTACTTTCCGTTCCTTTGTGTCTGGTGAAGCACCCGCATTGCTCTTGCAGCAGGCACAGGGGACCTGTTTAAGAACAAGTAAAGCTGGAATTTGACGTTAAAATATATCAAAGGCGACATGTTACCCAGCTTAATAGTCTACATGAAAGAGCGGTCCCTAATCAGACGTGCCCTCATGCTCAGACTCTCCGCTCTTCTGGCAGATTGCCGGGTTGGAACTTTGGATCTTCTTTACAATGACGTTCCACCTCTGGAGCCACTTTATAGAATAGATCAGACAAATGCTTAAATAGCAATAAATTGTTGTTACTGGAATTGTTTCCTACGGCAGCTTTACTCTTCCAATGCTATAAAGGTAGAATTGCTGCGAATTTCCTGTGCTTTCCCTGTAGAATAATCTGGGGACCTGCATCTATTGAACATTTATGGTATGTCCTGTGGATTTGCCATTAATGTCTGAGAAGGGAATACTCCTCCTGGAAATGTATGAATAAATTGACAACTGGGCGTTACCATTCCCCTTTGTCAAAAGTGTGTGTCCCTACACAGTTTCACTCTCAGCACTGATTGGACGGTGTCAGACTGTGTGGGAACTCCAACCATTCACAAGGAGAATGGTACCATCCAGTTGTCAATTTATTCATACATTTCCAGGATGATTAACAGAGGAATGGCACAATCCAGAGTTCTAAGAAAAGGTGCTCTACAATTGTTATTTCATGGGGAATACAAGTCCTCTTTACGGTAGATGAAAGCAACACAAATTTGATAATGCCAATCTGCCGAAATAACATTTCTTGTTTGCCAGCAGAACATTAGTGACAAACAAGGCTGGGGACATCTTGGCGTTGCTCAGTAGCGTGCACCGTATATTGCACTAAATTCCAAGGATGCACCTGCAATACTGCTCCATATCCGACACCGACGGTTCTGATGTACCATGATGTTCTGTTATTAGCGAGACTCGATCCATTAAAGCAATAGAGGTCCCGTGTGGTTCTGCCATAATACAGACCCTAAAGATATACACAAGATTTTGTCAAATGGTGGATCGCGAGCGTAGACATGTGCGTGCGCATGCAAACACAGATACACTTGGACACCCAGGCACCGCTAGCTACAGTCAGTGCCCTCATAATAACGCATATAAGTCATGCCACCTCCTCCTTGTCTTGAAACTGGCAATTAGCAAGCGACATTACATCTTCATTTCTAATTATCAGTGGGAAACACTTCAGTGTAGTAACATTTCCTCTGGCTTCTGAATTAGGTCACATGTATATAGCAGAGCCGTGTGAACGGAGCCTGTACAGCAGTGCAGGAAGGCTGGGCGGCATCCAAGTATAGAACCGTTTGGCCCTCACGTGCTGCTGTGCTGGCTCCGCCACATGCCTTTTGCATGCAGCTAAATCAGTGGCCCCCAACCATCGGCTCTCCACCTTCCATGAAACTACAACTCCCAGCATGTTGGGAGTCTTAGTTTTGCAACAGCCGGAGTGCCACAGGTTGGGGGCTGCTGTGAAGGGGCATGCCATGAGCATGCCTCAGTAAGAAATCAGGGGATACGGAGGCACAGTACAATAATGGCCCCATACACTAGGAGTCCTATTTACAGCTCCGCACAAATCTGAGCTGCAATAGGGCCAGGTGCATGAGGACACTGGATAACACATTATCTAGAGTTTAACTTCAAGGCTTAAAGGGTAACTAAACTTTTAAAAAACATTTGGCATATCGTAGTGACATGTCAGAATTTTTGATCGGTGGGGATCTGAGCACTGAGACCCCCACCGATCGCTAAAATGAAGCAGCAGAATTGATTGTGCGATCAGGTTTTCTCTGAAAGCCGAACAATTGGTGTACGGGCTCTATAGAAAGTCTATGTGTCCGTACACAAACTGCTCGGTGCTCATCCGAGCGCTTCTGCGACTTCACTTAAGCGATCAGTGCTCGGATCCCCACCGATCAAAACTTTTGACATGTCACTATTTCACATTTTAGTTGCACTTTAGGAACATTCATTGTTTACTTCCAGTGGATACAATTCTGTCCATGGTCATGTGATGGACACACGGGTTCTGGGATCGTAAGAAGACACAGCTCTGATACACATACTGTAACTGTAACGATCCCAGCACCTGTGTGTCCATCACATGACCATGGACAGAAATGTATCCACTGAAGTAAACAATGAATGTTCCTACTGAATAACAACAAGCAGAGATCTTGAAAACCATTAGGAATTATTACAGAAAGTATATTGGATAATTGTATAACTTTTAGTTATACCAAAAAAATAACATTAATTAGGTGAGACTGGAATACCCCTTTAAATCTGAAAATTTCAGTATTGGGGTTGACATTGGGAATTTCAGTAAAAAGCATTACAATATTTTCTGGAACCGTTATGAACTTTAAGGGGGGACTTGAGTTTGTATCAGGGTTCAGACGCCTCTATCTACAGCTATGAGCTCCGCATTTTAATGAATATCTATGGAAGCTCAATCAGGTTTTCACTGCTGTTCCTGTAATACAACTATTTTATCTAAATGCCAGTGGAGTTATATGTGGAAATAAGCGGGCAGCCTTAATGAGAAGGTCTGTGGAGAGAACTTTCTATTGACCTAGTATTTAATAGGATATTAAATCACAGATTTGGTGCAGTGTTACCGCCATAAAAAAAACATAAAAAACAAAAATCTATAAAAAACACAAAAACAACACTAAGGAAACGAAGGACACTTCAAACACATTAAGTAATGGACCGTATTTACATTTTATTATGTATAGATATGCCAAAAGGAAAACTTGGGCCAATTTAGTCAAAAACATTTCAAAAACAGCAACGTTATCCCAGTCACTTACCAGCTTTGCCATCTATTCACATTTATGTTTGTGGTTCTGCTTCTGAGCTGTGTGTTAAATATTTCAGGGATTTTATTAAATGGCGACCCCCCCCCCCCAAATATAGATACCTATTAATTCATAGTTGTAATTTTTCAAAAATTGCTTTCAGTGAGATTGTACATACGCCTCAAGTACTGACCTTGCCTGTATAATGACAGCCACAAAAAAAACAGTGCCCGTCAGAGAATGCCATGATAAATATCTATGTACTGCTTTGTGGCAGTCTGACCATATTCTAGAACCATTTCTTTAAAAAAGTTGCAGAACTGGCAGCAAGTGGGTACATACCCGAAGGCTTCATGTATACAGCATAGCCATGTGCGCGGTACCTGTATTTCAGAGTTATCGTATGGTGCCTCCGTACAGCACTGTATTATTATTCCACGGAAGCATTAATATGGTATCCAGGGAAGGATTATAGGGAGGGTCCATGGGAAACGTGCTCTGGTGCCTCCACCATCCACCCTCCTTGATGGCTGTTCGGTAATCCTATCCACTCGAGGAGAGGTGGTTAGGCATGCGTGTGGCTATCCCTTTTAATACTTAAGTGAGTTACTGTCTCATCTATCCCCATAACTCACACAGACTTCAGTCAGATCTGTCATTTGAAAAACCTGGGACCGAATACAAGATTTGTAGCAGGGCCCCCCCCCCCCACAATTATCATGCCATTTATAATACTGGTGTCTTTTTATGGGGCACAGGGGTCGTTGGACCCTCTCAGGCACAAGGCTTCGGGTTCACCTGCAGTTCCCGCAACCATTACAGCTACGTCTGCACCCACACATATGCGCCACCTCCCCTATATGTGGCTGTGATAGGGGGCAGATGTGGTCTCATTTTTTAAATAGGGATGGTGGACCGGCACCAAACTTAATCTGGCCCTGGAGGAATTGAATGAAAAATAGTATGATTTTCTTTCTATCGAAATTCATGTAAAAAAAACCTCTATATGCCTTTATATGAAAGATACAGTAGGGCACCATAGACAACGACAATCTCGGGACTTGAGCCGTAATACAGCGGTAAGTCATATCTCCAAACCATCTCAGATGCAGCGGGACAGAGCCGGAAGCCTGTGGCATGGATGCTCAGGATGCAGATACAGTTAAATCCAATGGTGAAGCAGAAAGCGATCAGCTCCCTGCTCCACCATTTACAATGTTATGCCAGCCGTGAGCAGCTTGGCGCAGACAGGCCCAATACAATGATGTCATCACACCTGAATGCACCGAGCCATACAGAGCGCAGACCAGAGGAGACCTTCAGACGGATCTCCTCTACCCGTCATGGGAACAGGGCTTTTTTTTTTTTTTCAATTAGGCACTGCGAAGGCAATATACTGGGTGTGCAGCTATGGAGGAATTATACTGTGTGGGGGCATTATGCTTGTGGGGGCCACTGTGGAGGCATTATACAGTGTGGAAGGCACTATAGGGCATTATACTGTGTGGGGGGCACTACGAGGTCATTATATTCTGTGTGGGTCACAATGGGGGCATTATACTGTGTGGAAGGCACTATAGTACATTATACTGTGTGGGGCACTATGGGGGCATTATACTCTGTGGGGGCCACAACAGGGCCATTATGGGGGGAACTATGGAGGTATTATACTGTGGAGAAGCACTAGTGGGAACATAATACTGTGTGGGGGGCACTATGGGGGCATTATACTTTGTGGGGGGAACTATGGGATATTATACTGTGGGGACATTATACTATGTGGGGGCATTAGACTATGTGGGGGGAACTATGGAGGAATTATACTATTGGGAGGCATTATGGGGTATTATACTGTTGGGAGGCACTAGTGGGAACATAATACTGTGTGGGGGCACTATGGGGGCATAAAACTGTGTGGAGGAGTATGAGGGCATTATACTCTGTGGGGGCCACAATGGAGCTATTATACTATGTGGGGGGGAACTACGAGGGGCACTATACTGTGTGGGCTGAACTAAGTGTGTATGGATGGGGATTGGGTTAGAGGTGTGGCTTAATGTAAGAGGCGTGGCTTAAAGTTAAAAAAAATGCCACATGAGTTGGCTCTCTTTAAATACTTGAAAGTTGGGAGTTACACGTAAGTAGTTGGAACAGTTGATGGCATCACAGGAGATGCACCAGATTGCGCCTCTATCTTTAAGAATAAAATGCACCATCTGTACTTCCCAGGTGTGAGGAAATCATCAACTTTAAAGATTTGCTTTTGCTGCTGCTACAGGGAATTAACATTGTTGTAATGAAAAAGCGTGAAGTGCAGATTGAATATAGGTGTCAAATGCAGCCGATAGCAGCAGAGCTTTGCAGACAATTTAAATGTCTTACACGGCACTCTTCATTTTCTTACATGTTGTGAAGGAGCTGCAGAAACTCCATTATCTTCCCTCTTGGAGCTTGTTCTCTGATTTAGCAGCAGACATCTTTGTATTATTTTAGACGACTACTCCGACCGTCACTTTATTGTTGGGTAGCAGCTTATAACATGCGGCCAGACAGCGTTCCCCGTGTATCATCACAAGATACACATCATAAATCTCACATTTTTCCCCCGCTCTAATATTGCAGAGGAATGGAATTGCTGTCTTTGGGGACTTATTTAAAGTTTCGGCATCATCCATTGCGCACAATAAATAGCACAGCTATTGACTGCGCACTGCGGCTCCTCCGGCGGCTTTTGACAAGGCAGAGCTCCTCATTATGGGTTTAGGGGAAACGTCTGCTGACCTGAACAAAACTGTCACCAATGGGATTTCCCTGGTCGTCATTAAAGCCAGACATTTAGTTAAGGTTTTGCAGTTTGTTCAACCTCTGCTGTTTAGTTTCAAGTGGAACAATAGCGAGATGCACGGCCGGTAATGTTTAGTAATATAACCCTGAGCCTCGAGAGATTACATATTGCTTAGACAGACACATAGGTGAAGCATGAGGCTCCTGGGTCCCCAGCCAAACAGCTCTTATTGAGCCCACCCCCCATTTACCATATAGATAATTATATACATGATGATACTCACTGTAGATGATCTTTACAGGTGTGGACTGAGAGTGATCTGGGCTCCCGATAAATATGTTAAAAGGGTTTTCCAACCTTATGAAAAACACAGAAAAGTACCTACAGTATTAGGGTATGTTCACACGGCGGGGGTCCGTAACGGCTGAAATTACGGGGATGTTTCAGCCTGAAAACATCCCCGTACTTTCAGCCGTACCGGCATGTGCAGGCGCTTGAACGCCGCGTCAATTACGGCCGTAATTAGCGCTGCTATTCATTGGAGTCAATGAATAGCGGCTCCAATTACGGCCAAAGAAGTGACAGGTCACTTCTTCTACGCGGGCGTCTATTTACGCGCCGTCATTTGACAGCGGCGCGTAAATATACGCCTCGTGTGAACAGACAAACGTCTGCCCATTGCTTTCAATGGGCAGATGTTTGTCAGCGCTATTGAGGCGCTATTTTCAGACGTAATTCGGGGCAAAAACGCCCGAATTACGTCCGTAAATAGCCCGTGTGAACATACCCTTAGGGTATGTGCACACACACTAATTACGTCCGTAATTGACGGACGTAATTCGGCCGCAAGTACCGGACCGAACACAGTGCAGGGAGCCGGGCTCCTAGCATCATACTTATGTACGATGCTAGGAGTCCCTGCCTCGCTGCAGGACAACTGTCCCGTCCTGTAATCATGTTTTCAGTACGGGACAGTCGTCCTGCAGCGAGGCAGGGACTCCTAGCGTCGTACATCACTATGATGCTAGGAGCCCGGCCCCCTGCAGTGTGTTCGGTCCGGGTCTTCCGGCCGAAATACGTCCGTCAATTACGGACGTAATTAGTGTGTGTGCACATACCCTAAGTGTCTGTCTGAATAATCACCAGGTGATGCCATCATAGCTTAGAAGTAGTAGCTGCCCAGCATGTGAAACATGATCTCTTCAGAGACAGAGAGGGAGGAGGAAGAGCAGGGAGCAGTGGATATAAGAGGCATGTGATGTGTGACATCTTGTACTGGTAGGGAGGGGGAGAGGTGAGATAATCATGTGTTCAGTGTACAGGACATCACACAAGAAGGAGATATACACCAGGTGCATGGCCATGTGACTGCATGTGAGACTGGCTTACAGAGACATTTCAGCTACAGACAGCACATTAGTAAGTGGCTAGCCATTTGCACACCATTTTTAAAGACTGGAAAACCCCTTTAATTAACCCCTTGCAGCCAATTACATTTGAGGAGCAGTAATCACTTGTAATTGCAGTCGAAAAAGGGGGTTGGGTGACAACAGGGGCCTTAATTAAAGTGGTTAAAAATATGTGAAAAACATTCCAGGTAAAATTTATAAACTGTGTTACGCCTTGTGCCATAGGCGTAACTTGAAGCTCTTGGGCCCCATTGCTAAATCTGTAACCGGTCTCCCCACCTACCATATGCCATTTATATTGCTGTTGTCTTCTTATGTGGTAGTGTGGCCTTTGAGCACCATCAGGCTACCGGGCTTGGGACCGACTGCTAACTCTGCACCCTCTACAGCTACGTCGCTAACTGATGCAGGGCTTGAGAGGGTGGGACATGACACAGGGATCCTCTATTTGATGTTCTTTAAATCCCTTTGTCATGTTCCGCCACCTCAAGCCCTGCCCTATGACTTACACAGTGTATCCTTTTTGCCTTTAGTGTTCCTTTAATTTAGTTTAGGCTCTGACTCTGCCTTTTAGCCCATAACATGTCCTGGATTTATTGACAAACTTGACATAAACCCAGTTTGTAGATTTTGGGAAGTTATCTGCTGCTCTGCAAGTCTTGTAAATAAATCTCCTGCCCAGTCATTGTAATTAGAAGAACTGTATTTTTCCATATCCCCGCACTGTCTGATGGCTCAAAATCTGTGATTGCTCACATGGCAGAAAGTAATAAAGTAAATTAATAATTATGTTCAGCAAATTGGAATTATCACAATACATCGTTTTGTGTGTCACTTATTTATTTCACTCCAGTAATGTTGTCACTTCAGAATATTTATCACAATGAAGAGAGACACAGAAATATTTCATTATTTACAGATGTGGTTATGCATCTTATGCCTCTCTTCTGTGTTTTATAAATGTGTAGATCATTTTACCGTCCTGGTTCCAGTAAAATATTTCCTGTACAGGTCCATTTCTTGTCTGTTAGCACAACATTATGGTATAATCTTATACAGTACATAGGGGGCAGTATTATAGTAGTTATATTCTTGTATATAGGGGGCAGTATTATAGTAGTTATATTCTTGTATATAGGGGGTAGTATTATAGTAGTAATATTCTTGTATATAGGGGGCAGTATTATAGTAGTTATATTCTTGTATATAGGGGCAGTATTATAGTAGTTATATTCTTGTATATAGTGGCAGTATTATAGTAGTTATATTCTTGTATATAGGGGCAGTATTATAGTAGTTATATTCTTGTATATAGGGGGCAGTATTATAGTAGTTATATTCTTGTATATAGGGGCAGTATTATAGTAGTTATATTCTTGTATAAAGGAGCAGTATTATAGTAGTTATATTCTTGTATATAGGAGCAGTATTATAGTAGTTATATTCTTGTACATAGGGGGGCAGTATTATAGTAGTTATATTCTTGTATATAGGAGCAGTATTATAGTAGTTATATTCTTGTACATAGGGGGGCAGTATTATAGTAGTTATATTCTTGTATATAGGAGCAGTATTATAGTAGTTATATTCTTGTATATAGGGCAGTATTATAGTAGTTATATTCTTGTATATAGGGGCAGTATTATAGTAGTTACATTCTTGTATATAGGAGCAGTATTATAGTAGTTATAGTCTTGTACATAGGTGGCAGTATTATAGTAGTTATATTCTTGTATATAGGGCAGTATTATAGTAGTTATATTCTTGTATATAGGGCAGTATTATAGTAGTTATATTCTTGTATATAGGGGGCAGTATTATAGTAGTTATATTCTTGTATATAGGGCAGTATTATAGTAGTTATATTCTTGTATATAGGGGGCAGTATTATAGTAGTTATATTCTTGTATATAGGGGGCAGTATTATAGTAGTTATATTCTTGTATATAGGAGCAGTATTATAGTAGTTATATTCTTGTACATAGGGGGCAGTATTATAGTCGTTATATTCTTGTATATAGGAGCAGTATTATAGTAGTTATATTCTTGTATATATGGGGGCAGTATTATAGTCGTTATATTCTTGTATATAGGGGCAGTATTATAGTAGTTATATTCTTGTATATAGGGGCAGTATTATAGTAGTTATAGTCTTGTACATAGGGGTAGTATTATAGTAGTTATATTCTTGTATATAGGAGCAGTATTATAGTAGTTATAGTCTTGTACATAGGTGGCAGTATTATAGTAGTTATATTCTTGTATATAGGAGCAGTATTATAGTAGTTATATTCTTGTACATAGGGGGCAGTATTATAGTAGATATATTCTTGTACATAGGGGCAGTATTATAGTAGATATATTCTTGTATATAGGGGGCAGTATTATAGTAGATATATTCTTGTATATAGGGGGCAGTATTATAGTAGATATATTCTTGTATATAGGGGGCAGTTTTATAGTAGTTATATTCTTGTATATAGGGGCAGTATTATAATAGTTATATTCTTGTACATAGGGGACAGTATTAGAGTAGTTATATTCTTGTATATAGGGGCAGTATTATAGTATTTATATTCTTGGATATAGGGGGCAGTATTATAGTAGTTATATTCTTGTATATAGGAGGCAGTATTATAGTAGTTATATTCTTGTATATAGGGGGCAGTATTATAGTAGATATATTCTTGTATATAGGGGGTAGTTTTATAGTAGTTATATTCTTGTATATAGGGGCAGTATTATAATAGTTATATTCTTGTACATAGGGGACAGTATTATAGTATTTATATCCTTGTACATAGGGGGCAGTATTATACTAGTTATATCCTTGTACATAGGGGGCAGTATTATACTAGTTATATTCTTGTACATAGGGGACAGTATTATAGTATTTATATCCTTGTACATAGGGGGCAGTATTATACTAGTTATATTCTTGTATATAGGGGCAGTATTATATTAGTTATATTCTTGTATATAGGAGCAGTATTATAGTAGTTATATTCTTGTATATAGGAGCAGTATTATAGTAGTTATATTCTTGTATATAGGGGCAGTATTATAGTAGTTATATTCTTGTACATAGTGGGCAGTATTATAGTAGTTATATTCTTGTATATAGGAGACAGTATTATAGTAGTTATATTCTTGTATATAGGGGCAGTATTATAGTAGTTATATTCTTGTATATAGGGGGCAGTATTATAGTAGTTATATTCTTGCACATAGGGGGCAGTATTATAGTAGTTATATTCTTGTATATAGGAGACAGTATTATAGTAGTTATATTCTTGTATATAGGGGCAGTATTATAGTAGTTATATTCTTGTATATAGGGGGCAGTATTATAGTAGTTATATTCTTGTATATAGGGTGCAGTATTATATTAGTTATATTCTTGTATATAGGGGGCTGTATTATAGTAGTTATATTCTTGTATATAGGGGCAATATTATAGTATTTATATTCTTGTATATAGGGGCAGTATTATAGTAGTTATAATCTTGTATATAGGGGCAGTATTATAGTAGTTATATTCTTGTATATAGGGGCAGTATTATAGTAGTTATAATCTTGTATATAGGGGGCAGTATTATAGTAGTTATATTCTTGTATATAGGGAGCAGTATTATAGTAGTTATATTCTTGTATATAGGGGGCAGTATTATAGTAGTTATATTCTTGTACATAGGGGGCAGTATTATAGTAGTTATATTCTTGTACATAGGGGGTAGTATTATAGTAGTTATATTCTTGTATATAGGGGGCAGTATTATAGTAGTTATATTCTTGTATATAGAGGGGGTATTATAGTAGTTATAATCTTTTACGTAGGGGCAGTATTGTAGTCGTTCTTTTGTACATAGTGGGCAGCATTATAAAAATATATTCTGGAGATGAGCTGCAGATGGACCCTAATATTGATATGTGGTAGAGTTTTCAGCTGGCCCTGCATTGAGTACATGTATGCAGTGGATGGTGGTGGAGGTAAATGGGACTTGATGGGCGAAGGATGGGGAAATTATTGGAATGATAGTCTATCTGATAGATATTATGCTGACATTCAGGGTAAAAGGACGGTGTGTAGCATTCCGAGCTTTGTTCCATGGGCACGAGGGAGCTTGCCCTAACCCTGGTTCAGTGGGTCTCCTAATCTTATGTGTACGGGTGGTAGTTTTTTGTAGAATATTTCCACAGTGACTGATGAGTTAATCCTTCGGTAGCTACATCAACAACTGATCGTGGCTTCTCTGTGAGTTATATCCGAATTATTTACATTCCAAGGTAAATCTACTTGAATTTTTTCATCATCACTTTCAATCTTCAAGGTCATAGTCCCATGTTTATGTGTATCACTCAGATCCAAGTGAGAGAAACCTTCATCTGAGTTTTACAATTAGCGTGCTCAGACATTCGGGTCTCTTCTCGTAGATAACAATTACATATGACAAAAACTTTATTTATTTTGCTATGGATAACCTAATTGAGGATGCAAATCTGTCTGCAGCTGCAATGAACCTATGTTATTGCGAGTGAAGATTATTATGAATTGAAAAATGTCTGCAGACAATTCAAGCGCTAGAAGTAATTTAAGGCCATAGCCAATTTCCCAAATGATGAAAAGCAAATAATTCTCGCTGAGATAAATGGTTATTAAGTGCTGCATTGTGCTAAAGCATTTAAATACATTTACCATAGCATACATTAAACCCCAGATAAGGTTGAGGAGAGTGTGGCGCCACAGTTATAACATTCCTATAGGAAGGACCAATGTTACGGGGCATTATGAGTCTGGAAATGCAACGTGGCATCCGTTTTATTTATAACATAGGCCTGGATAAATCCCCGAGTCCAGATGGGCAACACAGCCACAACTTTTCTCTTGCCGCTTAACTTTTTGGATTGTTTTTTTATGGACCTCTAAGGAAGTTTTTATCGGCTGGCTCCTACAGTTTTTAGAGATTTGTTTTCTCCTTATGTACATATAACTTTCCTTCCTTACCTTTTCGCTTATCTCGACATATCCTGAGATGTGTGGCGCATTATGACTGGCTTTAAAATAAACATAATTTTGTGATACTCTGTCACGAGATATCAGTTCTGTATGTATTTATGAGTGGCCACACAGTGGTTGTGGTGTGCGTTGCAGACTGTCAAGGGTTTTGTCATCATATCGCGATATTGTATTGAAATGGTTTCATGAGAAATTGAAGTCTTTAATCAAATTCAAGCAAAGGTAAGGGTGGACTCATCTGTAGCTATTAGGGGTGCACAGGTATCAGTCACCTTTGGGTCCTGAGCAGTCTCAATGTCCCCCTGCCTCATAAGAAAACACCAGTTTTATAAATGGCAAATGGTGCGTAGGGGGTTTGCAGATTTTTCATCGAGATTCAGGGGCTTTGACTTACGCCTCTGGTATCTCCTGTAGCTTTGTCAAGGGTCATACCAGATAAGAGGGTCTCCAAAAGACCTGTTCAGCCCAAGGCTTAGGGTTATCCAGTTATCCGAGCCAATTACATTTTACTTACATTAACCAATTCCCATAACAACATAGTCAGTGTCATTTCCCTTTAACGCAATTAATTTAATCTAGACATAATATATAAAATAATCACATTTTTTAATGCTCCCAACTTTATTCTGGCGAAGCGAAACAATCACAACAAATTCTTTTGTAAATACGCAAATTAATCAGAAAAACAAATAATCTTGATATTTGTAGAAAACGGCGCAGTTCTGACTGATGAGTGATTATGTTTTCATTAAACCATCTAAACAATTCCTTATGGACTAAGATATAATACAAGATAATCATCTTTACAAACACTGGGGGGAGAGTTATGAAAACTCAGAGATGAAAACTGTTGAAAATTTTACTTACGGAAAGTTGTGTGGGAAGTTCAAAAGATTTATAGACTCGGTAATTAAAATGATCTCAGTATGAAAACTCCAGATAAAAGAATGTGAGATAGAAACTGCTCTAATTAACATAGCCTTTATTTAGATTTACATGAGGCGATCAAACGGGTCCCTGACAGTGGCCCCTGATGAAATCATTAGATGTATTTAGCAGGGGACGTCCAACCTTCACAGTAAAGTGAAACGGTCAGTGTCCCAAAGTATGAAATATTAACCTGGGGTCACTTGATACAGAGACCATGAATGTTCTTCTAAACATGTTGTAAACAGTGGCGGATTAAGTAGACCATGAGCCCTGGGCTGTTACCCAAACTTGGGCCCCCCTTCCTCACCGCCGCCCTGCCGCGCCGTAACTATTTTTAACACTACCTTTTTGGGCAACCATTAACAGTGTTACGATTTCCCTTGTCACAGCGCGGTGTCCCTACATACTGACAGTATCACACTGTGCAGGGACACAACCTCCTGACAAGGGGAATTGTCTATCAGTCCTGGACCGCAGAAAGACTTTTTGTGAAATACAAGGATTCCTATAATAAAAATGTCAGGAGAGGTGACAGATTCTCTATAAATCTAGTGACTCACAGGTGACGACGTCTCAGATTCTAGTAGTTTTTTTTCCTCTTTTCTTCTCCATCCGGTCCAGCGCTCATGACGACTTCTCCCGGCCATGACTCATTTCTGCAGAATTTGCCACTCAGACGTCTCCTCACTTTTCCAACATTTCCACACCTATAAACGAAAATAAAGTTATCATGGTGCCACATACTGTGCCCCTAAATATAATAGCACCAAACACTGCGCCTGAATATAATAATACCACACACTGTAAAACACCACATACACACAGCCCCCTGTACATATTACACACCCCCATAGATATCGCCATACACAGCCCCCTCTATATATCACACATCCCCCCCATAGAGAGCGTTACACACAGCCCCCTATAGATAGTGCCAAACAGCCCCCCTGTAGAGAGCGCCACACAGCCCTCCCCCTTGTAAATAGCACCAAAAAGCCCCCCCTATAAAGAGCGCCACACACATACCACTGTGGATAGCACTACACAGCCCCCCCCTTGTATATAGTGGCACACAGCGCTCCCCCTTGTATATAGTGGCACACAGCGCTCCCCCTTGTATATAGTGGCACACAGCGCTCCCCCTTGTATATAGTGGCACACAGCGCTCCCCCTTGTATATAGTGGCACACAGCGCTCCCCCTTGTATATAGTGGCACACAGCGCTCCCCCTTGTATATAGTGGCACACAGCGCTCCCCCTTGTATATAGTGGCACACAGCGGTCCCCCTTGTATATAGTGGCACACAGCGCTCCCCCTTGTATATAGTGGCACACAGCGCTCCCCCTTGTATATAGTGGCACACAGCGGTCCCCCTTGTATATAGTGGCACACAGCGCTCCCCCTTGTATATAGTGGCACACAGCGCTCCCCCTTGTATATAGTGGCACACAGCGCTCCCCCTTGTATATAGTGGCACACAGCGCTCCCCCTTGTATATAGTGGCACACAGCGCTCCCCCTTGTATATAGTGGCACACAGCGCTCCCCCTTGTATATAGTGGCACACAGCGCTCCCCCTTGTATATAGTGGCACACAGCGCTCCCCCTTGTATATAGTGGCACACAGCGCTCCCCCTTGTATATAGTGGCACACAGCGCTCCCCCTTGTATATAGTGGCACACAGCGCTCCCCCTTGTATATAGTGGCACACAGCGGTCCCCCTTGTATATAGTGGCACACAGCGCTCCCCCTTGTATATAGTGGCACACAGCGCTCCCCCTTGTATATAGTGGCACACAGCGCTCCCCCTTGTATATAGTGGCACACAGCGCTCCCCCTTGTATATAGTGCCACAAGGTTATGTACACATTTAAAAACTTTATATTATAATTATATATATATATATATATAAGTATGTGTGTGATTGATTGATTTCATTAAAAAATATTTTCACTTTTTGAGATACAGCTGCTTTGTATCCTGTATCCGTCAGGTCAGCAGGACTGACAGGATCAGTGACACGCAGGATCCACCTCAAATCTATCACATCTAAGATTAGAATTTAGCGCAGGGCCCGTTTCACTGATCCCGTCAGTCCTGCTGACCTGACGGATACAGGATACAAAGCAGCTGTATCTCAAAAAGTGAAAATATTTTTTAATAAAACGGAATTACAAGTTGCACCAAACACACATTTTTATAAAAAAAAAAAAAAACCGACGTGATTTTTACGACGTTTTTTCCGTAGACAATTGCGATTTTAGAATTTTTATTCATAAAGTTTGAAAATAATAGTAAAAAAATAAGCTTTTTTACGTTTCAGCTATTTTTTTTGGTAATAACAGTTTTACCCTAAAATAGACCTTTTATTTGTGATCGTCATTGTTTACCGTAAATTTTAATATATTACATGTCTATATTAGGGTAATTGGGTCAGCGCTAGCGTTACAACAATGTTTGGCGGGGGGGGGAACGTTTTTATTTTGGGGTGGGTATTTTATGTGTATTTATTATTTCTTTTTTTTTTGCACTTTACTTTACTATTTTTTTATTACTATGGTCTGTCCCCCAAAGGTCAAAGAAGACCTTTGGGGAACTTTATATATATTTTTTCTTTATTTTACACCAGGTTTTTCCACTGTAACTGGGGCTGCACAGCAGCCCCAGTTACAGGGGAAATCAGCCCTCTCATAGTGACTATTGTCACTAATAGGGCTGTGCTGGGTCTAGTTAGACCCAGCAACAGTCTGTCACTAACGGCACCCGGTGATCATGTGACCAGTCACATGATCACCGGGAGGAATAGAGACAGCGCCGCTGCTGCTGTCTCTATTCCTGTACACAGCGTTCATTGAGCGCTGTGTAAGAAGACATCGGAGAAGACAGAAGCAGCGAAAGCTGCTTCTATCCTCTCCTCAGGGTCCCCGGCAGTCACTGACAGCCGGAGACCCGACATTCAGCTGCCCGATCGCGCGGGCAGCAAGTTAAAACCCGAGCCGTAGAAAGTCTATGGCTCGGGTTTTAAGGACCCATCCCTGACCGCTGGCCGTAAAAATACAGCCAGCGGTCGGGAACCAGTTGGGTAGGAGGATAACTAACCTCAGCGCCGGTGACCGCCCGGCTCTTCTCTTCTCTTGCAGCTTTGGAGTAACAGAACAGCCGTCCGTCGCTGTTCTGTTACTCAATGGCGCACTTGTCAGGGAGGCGTGTCCTACCCCTTTCCCGGCCAATTCCCTGCTCCTCCCCTCCTCATCTTCGGAAGTTAGCAGCGCTAGCGCGCTGAATAGGTTTGGAAGATGTGCGGTTCGGGCTGCCATGGGCCCCCTGGGAGCCTCGGGCCCCAGGCGGCCGCCCGAATCGCCCATATGATAATCCGCCACTGGTTGTAAAGGATCTGCCAGGCACTATGTCTGGGTATACTCCCAGGATTAATCAGTCGACACCTGAGGCCAGACCTCTGAGACTGACACCTGCTCCCACCAATCAGGGTGGCAGGCTCAGGAGTGGGAGAGCCTATCGCGGCCTGGTCAGTCAGAGTTAGCTCCGCCCCCTGTCCATTTATACCTGCCGTTTTCTCTTCCTCCTTGCTTGTTATTCTCTTCTATTCCTGGCCCCACTGCTGCCTTGCTCCAGCCTGCTTCTGCCGTGCTTCTGCCTTGCTTCAGTTCCGTTTATCCTGCGTTGCTCTGCCCCTGGCTTGCTTCTGCTCCGTGCTCCCGTTTGTATACTCCACTACTTCCTGATCCTGACTGGCTCTTTCCCGCTCCGTTTCCTCGCGGCGTTCCATGGGCTACTGTATTCCCTTGCGTGTTCCCTGTTTGTACCCCCTTGCACGATCTAGTGTGGTTTGAAAGTGGGCACAGGTGTTGGCCATTTAGGCTCTCCGTTGGGGGGGGGGGGGGGGATATCTGTAGTGATATCCAGAAAAGTAAAAAATACTTAAACCCTGGGATTCCAGTAATGCAGAACCCCCAAAAAAGTTATATTTCTTTTGAGGGACAGGCAGGGTTGTCATCATATATAAACTCGAGAAAAAAAGAGTCCAAAGTATCCAAATGTTTAAAGAAGTACAAAATCTTTATTGAACAACACATAGGAATCTAAAATACAATATTTAACTGGATCATCAAATTAAAGTACATTTTAAGGAAAATTGGATACAGGTAATGCATGACATAGATAAAAATTTAATACAAGTAGTGTATAGTATAGAAAGATCACTCTTAGAAACATACTCATATGAGTAAATATAAGTCAGGACAGAAAGACAGAGAAAAAGTGAGAGTGAGATGTAAATAATCACAGCTCCTGTCTAATAAATATGAAGAGAGTCCTAGTTTTCACTACAGCCTGACTAAGTCATAGTCAGATGCTTACCCATATTCAGTGGTGTAGTGGTAAGACCCAGTGGATAAAGGGTTGTCATCAGTAGTATCTGAGAAAATGATCATAGCCCATTGGGCTCCCATCCTCCATCGTGGACCCTTGTAGGATGGATGACATAATAATAATTACCTGCATAAAATTATATTATCCCCTTTCTTTCACACAGTGGTCCACATAGTGGATCCCTCTAGATTAAGGAAACAGATGAATAAATTTGGCTTTAGCAGTTTCACATACATTAGAAAAAGTAGCCCGATTTTTCATTGTAATAACATGGCTGGTTACATGGAATGACTACTAGGTGGCAAGTGAGAAAATGGTCAAGGCCCATTGGGCTCAAATCCTCCATTGTGGACCATTGTAGGATGGGTGACATAATAATTTCCAGCATAAAAATTAGATTATCCCGTTTCTTTCATACAGTAGCCTATTCTTTTTCAAATATTCAATGGATTGACTACTAGGCGGCAAGTAAGAGTTGTCATGTGAGAGTAGGCCCCTTTTTGGATTTATTTGCCTGGGTCCCTGACAGTAGTACCACCTGTACTGCCCTGATGGTTGCCTTGCGGGAGATGTTGGAGTTGGGCTCGAATCTTAACCCCTGAAAAAAATGCTATATGGAAGAGGCTGCTCATTTCTACAAGTGTCTGTAGTCGACTGCTGAATATATTAAAGTAAATGTAGCACGTCCAGATTTATTGATAACTTATACCTTTTAACAGAACATTTAATATTATGTCTACGGCACATAATGACCATTTCTGGATCTTTCCAGGCGATGCGGAGGAGTTTTAGGGTTACATTGTGCTTTTCAAGTGACCCTCTAATTTTATGAGCTTCAGCAGATTCAGTGAAAGACATTGTAATAAGTGCTGGCTCTAGGGAAATGTAAATTGGGCATTAGGCAACACTTCATTACACACGTACAGATAAAATACCACATGAATCCTGCTTGTTTTCTCAGCTTTCTTCCTAGACTGGAGCAGCGGCAATGTTTTATTCCTTTTATTTTTACTGTATTAGGCCAATAACCGTATAAGGTACAATAACAATGGTAATAAAAATAATAAAAGTTATTAGCAGTAGTTGTAGCAATAGTGGTGGTGGTAGTAGTGATATATTTTTTTAATAATAGTAATTATTATCGTCACCTATTCCCTTCATTTTTAGACCATACAAAGGCCTCAAAGCGTATTATGGCTCTCCAAATTGAACAAATTCATAGTAATACAGTGCCCATAGACTTCTATGTGGCTCTACCGTACGTTTACATTTGACGCAGCATATGGAGCGTCCTGCAGTGGCACGTGAAATGCCTATGGCTCAGTGTTAGGGGCAGTATGGACTCCCTGCATACTGCCGCCTGCACACGGTCCTTTGGTGTGTTTGAGATTTTATATAATTAATTATATGGGTTTTAGCGCACAATATTTTTCTTCTCAAATGAGGTTAGTTAAATATAACTGGACCAAACGTCACTGAGAAACCTACTGGATGTTAAAAATGAAGATGAATGTGTGAATGGAGTGTTGTCATGACAACTGCTCATTCATAGAAGCAGGTGCGGAACATTTTATCTATGCAACGTTTATTATTACTACAATGACAAAAATGTAGAAATAGTAGTAATAATAATAATAATAATAATAATAATGGAGTTTATACAAAACAGTTGAAATTAAATATACAAATAAATGAACCTTTACTATTAATATTATTGTTATTATATACTTATTTGGTTATGTGCAAGACCTACCACAGTAAAGCAGGTGCAATAATGGTCTTCAACCTTCTCTTTTAGTACCTCTAATACTGCCCCCTATGTACAAGAATATAACTACTATAATACTGCCCCCTATGTACAAGAATATAACTACTATAATACTGCCCCCTATATACAGGAATATAACTACTATAATACTGCCCCTATATACTAGAATATAACTACTATAATACTGCCCCTATATACAAGAATATAACTACTATAATACTGCTCCCTATATACAAGAATATAACTACTATAATACTGCCTCCTATATACAAGAATATAACTACTATAATACTGCCCCCTATATACAATAATATAACTACTATAATACTGCCCCCTATATACAAGAATATAACTACTATAATACTGCTCCCTATATACAAGAATATAACTACTATAATACTGCCCCTATATACAAGAATATAACTACTATAATACTGCCCCTATATACAAGAATATAGCTACTATAATACTGCCCCCTATATACAAGAATATAACTACTATAATACTGCTCCTATATACAAGAATATAACTACTATAATACTGCTCCTATATACAAGAATATAACTACTATAATACTGCCCCTATATACAAGAATATAACTACTATAATACTGCCCCTATGTACAAGAATATAACTACTATAATACTGTTCCCTATGTACAAGAATATAACTACTATAATACTGCCCCCTATATACAAGAATATAACACTATAATACTGCCCCCTATATACAAGAATATAACTACTATAATACTACTCCTATATACAAGAATATAACTACTATAATACTGCCCTATATACAAGAATATAACTACTATAATACTGCCTCCTATATACAAGAATATAACTACTATAATACTGCCCCTATATACAAGAATATAACTACTATAATACTGCTCCTATATACAAGAATATAACTACTATAATACTGCCCCCTATATACAAGAATATAACTACTATTATACTGCCCCTATATACAAGAATATAACTACTATAATACTGCCCCTATATACAGGAATATAACTACTATAAGTACTATAATACTGCCACTATATACAAGAATATAACTACTATAATACTGCCCCTATGTACAAGAATATAACTACTATAATACTGTTCCCTATGTACAAGAATATAACTACTATAATACTGCCCCCTATATACAAGAATATAACACTATAATACTGCCCCCTATATACAAGAATATAACTACTATAATACAACTCCTATATACAAGAATATAATTACTATAATACTGCCTCCTATATACAAGAGTATAACTACTATAATACTGCCCTATATACAAGAATATAACTACTATAATACTGCCCCTATATACTAGAATATAACTACTATAATACTGCCCCTATATACAAGAATATAACTACTATAATACTGCTCCCTATATACAAGAATATAACTACTATAATACTGCCTCCTATATACAAGAATATAACTACTATAATACTGCCCCCTATATACAATAATATAACTACTATAATACTGCCCCCTATATACAAGAATATAACTACTATAATACTGCTCCCTATATACAAGAATATAACTACTATAATACTGCCCCTATATACAAGAATATAACTACTATAATACTGCCCCTATATACAAGAATATAACTACTATAATACTGCCCCCTATATACAAGAATATAACTACTATAATACTGCTCCTATATACAAGAATATAACTACTATAATACTGCTCCTATATACAAGAATATAACTACTATAATACTGCCCCTATATACAAGAATATAACTACTATAATACTGCCCCTATGTACAAGAATATAACTACTATAATACTGTTCCCTATGTACAAGAATATAACTACTATAATACTGCCCCCTATATACAAGAATATAACACTATAATACTGCCCCCTATATACAAGAATATAACTACTATAATACTACTCCTATATACAAGAATATAATTACTATAATACTGCCTCCTATATACAAGAATATAACTACTATAATACTGCCCTATATACAAGAATATAACTACTATAATACTGCCTCCTATATACAAGAATATAACTACTATAATACTGCCCCTATATACAAGAATATAACTACTATAATACTGCTCCTATATACAAGAATATAACTACTATAATACTGCCCCCTATATACAAGAATATAACTACTATTATACTGCCCCTATATACAAGAATATAACTACTATAATACTGCCCCTATATACAGGAATATAACTACTATAAGTACTATAATACTGCCACTATATACAAGAATATAACTACTATAATACTGCCCCTATGTACAAGAATATAACTACTATAATACTGTTCCCTATGTACAAGAATATAACTACTATAATACTGCCCCCTATATACAAGAATATAACACTATAATACTGCCCCCTATATACAAGAATATAACTACTATAATACAACTCCTATATACAAGAATATAATTACTATAATACTGCCTCCTATATACAAGAGTATAACTACTATAATACTGCCCTATATACAAGAATATAACTACTATAATACTGCCCCTATATACAAGAATATAACTACTATAATACTGCTCCTCTATACAAGAATATAACTACTATAATACTGCCCCCTATATACAAGAATATAACTACTATTATACTGCCCCTATATACAAGAATATAACTACTATAATACTGCCCCTATATACAGGAATATAACTACTATAAGTACTATAATACTGCCACTATATACAAGAATATAACTACTATAATACTGCCCCTATATACAAGAATATAACTACTATAATACTGCTCCTATATACAAGAATATAACTACTATAATACTGCTCCTATATAGAAGAATATAACTACTATAAGGGCGGGTTCACACATAGCGGAATTTCACTTAAATTCCGCTGCGGACACTCCGCAGCGTTAATCCGCAGCGGAGCCGTTTCTCCATTGACTTTCACTTTAATTTAGCAGTGTTCGTTTACACGATGCGTACAATTCCGCTGCGGAGCATAGGCTGCGGAGCGGAATTTGGTGTCCGCAGCATGCTCTGTCTGTTGCGGAGCAGTGGCGGACTCATGGCGGAATTTCTCCATTGACTTCAATGGAGATTCAAAGTTCCGCAATGAAGTCCGCAGCTGTCATGCACATGTCATGTGTGCTGCGGATGCGTCTTGCTTTTTTAACTTGACATTTCTTCATTCTGGCTGGACCTATGTATTTCTAGGTCTACAGCCAGACTGAGGAAGTCAATGGGGCTCCCGTAATGACGGGAGCATTGCTAGGAGACGTCTGTAAATAGTCACTGTCCAGGGTGCTGAAAGAGTTAAGCGATCGGCAGTAACTGTTTCTGCACCCGGGACAGTGACTACCGATCTCAATATACATGTATCTGTAAAAAAATATATAAGTTCATACTTACCGAGAACTCCCTGGGTCTGTCTCCAGTCCGGCCTCCCAGGATGACGATTCAGTGTAAGTGACGGCTGCAGCCAATCACAGGCCAAGCACAGGCTGCAGCGGTCACATGGACTGGCGCGTCATCCAGGGAGGTCGGGCTGGATGCCGAAAGAGGGACGCGTCACCAAGACAACGGCCGGTAAGTATGAAAGTCGTTTACTTTCACTAGGGAAAGTGCTGTCCCTTCTCTCTATCCTGCACTGATAGGGAGAAGGGAAGCACTTTTCCCGCAGTCCGCAGCAGCTAGTCCGCATCAATGTACTGCACATTTTGTGCAGATCCGCAGCAGAATCTGCAACGCAGATTCTGTGCGGCATTGATGCGGACAGTTGCGGAGGAATTCCGCCATGTGTGGTCATGCCCTAATACTGCTCCTATATACAAGAATATAACTACTATAATACTGCCCCTATATACAAGAATATAACTACTATAATACTGCCCCTATGTACAAGAATATAACTACTATAAAACTGTTCCCTATGTACAAGAATATAACTACTATAATACTGCCCCCTATATACAAGAATATAACACTATAATACTGCCCCCTATATACAAGAATATAACTACTATAATACTACTCCTATATACAAGAATATAATTACTATAATACTGCCTCCTATATACAAGAATATAACTACTATAATACTGCCCTATATACAAGAATATAACTACTATAATACTGCCTCCTATATACAAGAATATAACTACTATAATACTGCCCCTATATACAAGAATATAACTACTATAATACTGCTCCTATATACAAGAATATAACTACTATAATACTGCCCCCTATATACAAGAATATAACTACTATTATACTGCCCCTATATACAAGAATATAACTACTATAATACTGCCCCTATATACAGGAATATAACTACTATAATATTGCCCCTTATGTACAAAAATATAACTACTATAATACTCCCCCTATGTACAAGAATATAACTACCATAATAAAGCCCCTATATATAAGAATATAACTACTATAATACTGCCCCCTATATACAGGAATATAACTACTATAATACTGCCCCCTATATACAAGAATATAACTACTATAATACTGCTCCTATATACAAGAATATATCTACTATAATACTGCTCCTATATACAAGAATATAACTACTATAATACTGCCCCTATATACAAGAATATAACTACTATAATACTGCCCCCTATATACAAGAATATAACTACTATAATACTACCCCCTATGTACAAGAATATAACTACTATAATACTGCTCCTATATACAAGAATATAACTACTATAATACTGCCCCTATATACAAGAATATAACTACTATAATACTGCCCCCTATATACAAGAATATAACTACTATAATACTGCCCCCTATATACAAGAATATAACTACTATAATACTGCCCCTATATACAAGAATATAACTACTATAATACTGCCTCCTATATACAAGACTATAACTACTATAATACTACCCCCTATATACAAGAATATAACTACTATAATACGGCCCCCTATATACAAGAATATAACTACTATAATACTGCTCCTATATACAGGCATATAACTACTATAATACTGCCCTATATACAAGACTATAACTACTATAATACTGCCCCCTATATACAAGAATATAACTACTATAATACTGCCTCCTATATACAAGACTATAATTACTATAATACTGCCCCCTATATACAAGAATATAACTACTATAATATTTGCCCAAATAGTCAAATACCTTACATAGTATTCTAACTTTTTTTTTCACCTTTGCTTCTGATACCGGTTTGTGTTGAACAGATTTTTTGAATGACTCATTTTCATGTCATTGAAATGTGTAATTGTTTTTTATCTCATGTAAATTCTCCACTGAGATTTGGTAAGTAGAAAATAGAATCCAAAACTCAAAGCGTTCTTACAGCTCAGAAATTAAGAAATTGTAATCTCTGTGCCACCTCAATGAGCCAGATATTGCACCACCGAGACAATTATGTGAATATGATATTTTCCTTATGTTGATTATATTTTAGAATAAGATTTTAAAGTCTATGGGCCTGAATATTCTCCAAGTAACATGATCAATATACCCATTCATAACCTCAGATACATGCAGTAATTAATTCTGTAATGGCTGGAAAAAATACTTTAGTTTGTCATTGAATATGCTGGAATTGTTTAGTGACTTGCACAGATAAGTTTTAATTGCAATACCATTCCTGACCATTAGGTGTGCTCATGTAGTACAATGATCTAAAGCACAACCTAGTGGTAGAAATATGTAGTGCAGTACTTTTTTTATTTTCTTGTGTGAAAAACCCCAAATGTCACACCACTATATGTTCCCTTAGTGAATCACAGTCCAGAGCTAGATGGCAATGTGATGCATGCTATATGGGACTCTTTGTGTGCTGGTTTCCACTACAGACTGCATAGGCTAAACATTGCTGCTCTTCTGCTTTAAGCCAGGGCATAAAAGTACAATGTGTAGTCAGTTCATGCACAGATAATAAGTTAACTGCTTTAATGAACCTCTAATGAATTACATATGACATTGTATATAGCACTGAAACTATGACCCCCCATCTTGACAACAGTTTAAAAGCTGCCAATGCATCTAAAACAAAATAAAAACTAAGCAATTTTGCAAATAGTCTTCATGAAAAATCTTCTACCTATGCAGACCTATGTGTCTCCAAGGTTACAGACTACAAACAAACCCTGTGTAGTCTGATCTTTTAGTTATGTGTTACTCTACCCCTCATCTTTTTTCTTCTTGCTAACCTAGAAAGAGTAGTTGGGTAAATAGTGTAATATATAACTGAAGGATCAGACTATGCACAGGTTTGTTTCTAGTCTGTAACCATGAAAACACATTGGTCTGCATAGGAGCTGTATACACCAAACAGTATAATATTTTTACTAAGTGGTAGGTTAACAAGAAGAGGAGGCAGAGGGAGTGGAGTACCAAATGGCTGTAGGATCAGACTAGACACAGGGTTGTAGCCTGTATCAATGTAGACAAATAAGTCTGCATAGGAGCTGTGTACACAAAACGATAAGATATATTTTATTTAGGACTGTTTGTAAAGTTACTTAATTTTTTTATTGTGAACGCATTGAAGCAATAAAAATAATAAAAAAATAATAATAAACATAATAATAATCATAATAATAATTTTAAAAAAATAAACATAAAATAATAATAATAATAATAATAATAATAATAATAATATAAATTGCCAAATCAGAATTTCTATTTTTTTTTGCTCTATTTGGAGAAACCAAAATCCAGTGAAAATGTAACTTTTTTTGTCACATTTTGAAAATGTTTCCTTTCCTGTGACTTGATCAATATTCTATCTGCATTATGAGGTTATGTTTACAGCCGAATCAATTTAAAAGGGAACCAAACCGCTTTCAATTGGAGAGTTAAATCAACTTTAATTGCGGTAATCACATTTCAACAAAACATCAGCAGAAGCAAATCTTTTCCATTGTGGTTTGAGTGAGTTCCCGTACGCCTGAGCTCCGAAAGTAATGGACAAAGAAAGCGCCTTCCTAGCAGATACTACATCATGTCGTCCAATATGCCAGGCACGTACCACTCGCTACACCTGTGTGTTTACTCTTCCGTCCTTCTCCCTCGCTGCAAATCCCTCATATATGAGCTCCTGGTAACTGTGTTCACTGTAATGCAGAGAAGGCTTTTTGGGAAGTGTCCAGGTTAAATTGTGAATCATAAATTAGAATTTCTTTTTAAGCCGGGTACTAAGCATAAGCTGATTAATTGACAGGGATGTCAGAATAATCCTGTCCCGGTCCAATGCATCATTAATTCCCAACTAATGAACTCGGGATGTATGTTAGTGTTGTACTTTACGTTTCATTATCCAGAATTTGGAATATTTTTATAGCGTCTTTGGGATCATCTATTTAGCACATGTTAAATCTCATTAATCAGTGAATAATTTATGGCTTACGGGAGGTCTAGTGGGAGTCTGGATATCACCTTGCCGAGGTTATTCATTATTTTGGGGTCGGTTTTGAATATTTACCAGATCTTGTTTATTTCGGAGTTAAATATGCAAAAGAATGTTATAAGTATACAGCAGAGATGGGAATAAATACATAAAACCGTATACATCAATAAAAGAATGGCGGCTGTGATGTCTACAACAGCATGAATTGCTATATTGTTAAAGTATTGTGGAGAAAAGTTGTGTAAGTACATGCAGGAAATATACCCAGAAGGCAATTTTCCTAAACTTAAGATTCCTAAACACTCGCTTTACCACCATGTCGGTTTTATGTCCATCATTTTGTGCGGATTCATTTCTTAATATATCTTTATAGCGTTCAGAGTTCACTTTTTTTTTATTATTCAGTTCTCCAAATGCCCTGTAAGTTAAATAATAAAATGTTTTCTGCCTGCAGCCACCACTAGGGGGAGCTGAGGAGCTTACTGCATTCTGTTATTAAGTTCTATGTATAACCAGATTCAGTAAGCTCTTATGCTCCCCCTAGTGGTGGCTGCAGGCAGACAGAATTTTATCATTTAACTCTATGGCTTTGCAGGGGATTTGGAGCTTTGTAACTTGAAAAATGGAGCTCCAACTGCTATAAAGGTGCATTATATTATGAATATAATGACTTAAGGCTTTTGGATTTACTTGGATATTTGTTAAAGCCTAGACAATGGTAATCCTCACATTTAAATTCATAGTCTACCCTGGGTGGATTTATTCCCTTTAGGATTTGTAATACTTTTTTTTTCCTATAGGTAAATTATTTTAGAGACTATTGAGAACCTTATAACTAAGCAAGAGTTAGAGACATATCTTTAGTGTTGGTATCTCTTTATTGTATAGTTATCTACCCACCCTGGTTGTCTGTGAGTCTTTAGATCTCCAAGTCTCCTGCAAAGGCTTTTGTCAGACACCGTTAAAGGGGGCTGGTTGCATCTGAATTAGTATTGCTCTCATTGACTTCAATGGGAGCTGTTTTAAACTTTGTGTTTGGCTCCCCCTAGTGGTGACTGCAAACAGAATGAATTGTATTATTTAATTTTATGACCATCAAAAAGAATATAGGTGTGGACGTGACAACTATAAGGATTTTTTCTTGAAAAAGAGAGCACAGTTGTCATAATTTAAAGAAACACTTCAAGCAAAACTTAAATACTGTGTTACGCCTAGTGCGGTGCCTGTGTCATTCCTGACACTGTTAACCTTTATTGGACAGTGTCCATGTGTAGACACACGTTCCATTGACAAAGGGAATGGTCACTCACAGTTGGCAATGTATTCATACATTTCCAGGAAGAATAACAGAGGAAAGGCACGATGCAGAGTCCTAAGAAAAGATGCTCCAGAATTGTTATTTCGTGGGCAATGCAAGTATTTACTAAAATACATGTCAGAAGAGAAAAATTAAAAGAAATAAAGCCAAGAAACCATAGCTATAGGGGAGCAGAATTCTATATTCTCATATTGAATCTATTGTGAAAACAAACACGTTGATAAATAATTCATGGTTCTGTCGTCGGTCTCAGTTTTGTGGGTAGGTGATTGATAACATGTCGTGTGCGCTGAATTATGGTCCAAGAAGAACTGTAAAAGGTATATTACCATCTTATAAAGTGATAGCATACAGTATACAGTATCCCTAAAATATGGCATCACTTTATGATCGGTGGGAGTCCGACCACTGGAACCCCCATCGATTTTTGAGAAGGAAGGAACCGCGGCACTAAAACCCCTTCTATATTTTCTGCAGCCAGCCCCCATTCACTTTTTTGCACAGCTACAGTAGTTGCTGTGCAGGGAAAGGCACTGGAGACGCTTCTTTCTTAGGATCAGTGGGGGTTCCTGAGTTCAGACCCCCACCAATCATAAAATAATAGCATATCCTAGCAGTCATAAGAATATTGTAGGACTTCTGTGTGGAAAACGACATTTATGGGAAATGCATTGTGTTGGGTAGATTAGCCCCTTCCTCAGCACATAATATACGTCCTCTAAGCACCACTTAAAGTGGGCCTCAGGTGGAGACTCTAAGGTCGGACATTTTACCCTTTTCGTTAATCATGATAAATCATGAGATTCAATGAGTGCAAATCAATTTAAAGCGACAGGAGGCATTTCTGGGGTTGTCGGGTAATGAGCATGAAGTCATCTCCGGAGGGACATATACATGAGGTCAGAGCAGATGTTCCTTAGTGCCTGTCGCTCGCATGTATGTGTCATGTATATATGTATAGCTCTACTTAACACCAACATTAACATGGGCTCCAAATCTGTTCGGTGCCCTGCCTCATCGGTAGGTATGCCACAGGGTGGTATCTGATATTAAAAAGTTTGTAAGTTTGTAACTTGTTTGCTGTTATACTGTGCAGGGCTGAATGGATACAATGTAACGTCATCTGGGGTGATGGTTTCTGATAACGTCAAGAACCGTGGGCTATGTTCACACGCTCAAGTAAAAACGACTGTAAAATCCGGAACTGTTTTCAAGGAAAAATTTTCAGTAGTTTTTAAAGCACCAAAAGTTTTTTTATGCGTTTTTTTGAGTCATTATTTAAGCTGTTTTTCTATTAACATAATGAAAACGGCTCAAGAAGTGACTTATTTTTATGGGCGTTTTTTTACGTGCTGTTTTTTCAAACGGCCACGTAAAAAAAAAACCCAATCTGAACAAAATGCAGTTTTTACCATTGAAATCAATGGGCAGATGTTTGTAGGTGTTCAGCTTCCGTTTTTTTTCAGCCGTTTTTCGAGGCGTTTACTCCCCGAAAAAATGCCTGAAAACACAGCGTGGGAACATACCCTGAGTGTTATGTAGAAAGATAATTAATTCACCTGTCAGGACCACAGTCTCCGTTTGCTCCCTGGCAAGACTGGTATAACCTCCTCTAATGATTCTGAAAAATGACCTGTCCAGAATGAGATGTTTGTAGCAAACTATCTGCAAATATTGATCTAGGTCTTCCACAAAAGATTTGTCTAAGATTTGATTACTGGCCAAAAAGATACAGTAACGAGATTGTGTTTATTCGTAGGGCACACAAATAGCTGCCGGCACCTCCTAATGTACAGGGACGTTCCCAAGAATTCCGTTGTGTGCTATACCACTTTGGAAATTAATAAAGGTGGTGAGGTGAGGGGGCAGTTTATGGCCACCTTACACTTTTTCTTCTTTCCCAGCTCTATTGGACCTTTTTGGGAAAAGTATGGACTTCACCACTAATTGGGACGGGGCAGTTTATGGCCACCTTACTCCTTTCCTCTATCCTAGCTCTATTGGGCCTTTTGGGAACGGTATTGTCCAAACTAATATTGAAATGGGGAGGGGGCAGTTTATGGCTATGTTACTTTTTTTTCTGTACTAGCCTTGCAGGGCCTTTTAGAGAAGCTTTGGCCAAAACCGGTATATTATTAATCACGCAACCAAATCATTATGGATCTGATGGGGGCGGAGGTGGCAGTGTATGGTAACAAGCTCAAAAGACAACATCAGTGTTGGTGGAACTTCTGAAGAAACGCTCAATTCAGAGCTATGTAGATCTCCGACAATTGACAGGCATTGGGCAACCCTTCCCAGACCTAATATAATGCCTGAACTAAAAAATGAGAACAACTAAGACTGGTGGTTTAGGGTCATGCTAATTCTGTCCCTATTGAAAATTGTTTAAACCGGTTTATAGACACCCAACAATTTTATCTTTTGATATAACATATCTTCATGTCCAAAGGTATCTTGTCAGGATTTGAACACAGAAACACCTGTGTCCCAGACAGTGGCTCTTCTCATTGAGCTACTTGTGGTACCAGACAGCTCTGCCACTGATTCTATTGTCTAGCTTCTCATGATTCTTTCCTCTTAAAAATTCCTTGCCTTGATTACCTGATTAGTTTCCTATATAAGCCTGGCCCTTGCACTTCCTCCTTGCCAAATTGTCGATCTTCCTGCCTCTAATCTAGTTTCTTGCTGCCCTACTCTACAATCTAGTGCAGCTTATCTGTGTACCGAACTTGGATTGTTTCCTGACCACGTCTCTGTCTTATTCTACAAACTGTTGCTTCTTATCTATGTACCAACCTTGGACTGTTAATTGACTACTTTTCCTATTAGCACCCTCCATCCATATTGTTTTAGCCACTGGACTTGAAATCTGCTTCCATACCTTGACACATCAAGTGGTGAAAGGGGGGAGCGCTTCTTTTGTTCCATATTATGTGAAGGTACCTTGATACAGATCTTGGTGCTACCAGACTATTCTACTCAATAAAAACTACTGAGTTTCATGTCGAACAGTCAGTGTACTGGAGGTCTGTAAGGTATGTCATGGAAATCTTCGTTCCCTCGATTATAGATGCTGAGGATGGGTTAACACCAGTAGTCGTGATCTATGAAAGAGCGGTGTTATCTGCCGTATATTATTGTATACAGATTATAATGCTGCTGGTTTACTTGCAAGTAAAAGGCTCTACATATTGAAATATCAGCACGCTCTATAAACGTGTCACTTAATATTAGGTTAAGAAGTTCTGAAGCTTTTGTAATTCGCCCGCCAAGGAAAATTGTGCATTGAAGAAACCTCTGTTTTCTGTACTGTAAACCAATTGTGATGCATCTTTCATACATAAATGTGTTCTTGTAAGTACAGAGCGTACCAAGCTAAAAACAGAACGCACGCACTTATTTATTTACACTGGGAGAAGCCCGATCATTTGTTTCTTCCCAACAGAAATTTTATTAGGCTTAAGACAAACACATGTAAATGCACTGCAATATAGCACCGTAACAAGCGAGAGCGAGGTGGGAAAAGTACGAGCTCCATGGTAAGCTAGTGACTAATAGAAATCAAATATAGAGAATAGATTATTATTATTGAGTATTATAGATCATCGGTGTATGTCCGCTCAATTAACTAAAATACAAAATTTCATTCTGCTGAATGTGGAAGGTCAGGTTGCCTAGCAACCACTTGTCTTCCTGCCTGGGTGACCACCGTTTTGCTACATGTCTTGATATGGTTACAGGAAGTTCTATACTTTTCATGTGACACAGATCTCTCCCAATAAAGGATGTCTTGTAGCTTTCAGGTAAAAACAATCAAGACAAAGAGAAAAGTGGAGGAAGAAGGGAAAATGTAACATAAGTGGCATCTGTGTACTGAGAGGGAGGTTCACGGCAAAAAGAGAGAGCTGGAATTGGCCAAGACTATTTTATTACATATGAAGATAGTAATTTCAACCAATACCATCTGCAGATTGGAAATATCAGACATCTAAAAAGGCATATTTGCTTGTTTTTAATGGATTTGTCCCGCAAACTACTAAAAAAAAGAGGCGTGGCTTGAGAAAATCTGCATTAAAAGGACAGCTCTGCCTGTTTTGGGGGCGTTCCCAGGCAGAATGGAAGTAGGGCTTACAAATGTTGTGCAACTGGGGTTTTAAATATTGGTAGGTATAATGAGGGTGACTTAGAGATTGAATTAGTGATAGATTGGGAAGTTCACCCTATATGTAAAATAAAATAAACAAATTCTTAGATTATTATTATTTTTCTATAAAGAGTCGACTGAATTTAATGTCAACTTGTTAAAAGGATAATAAAAGGGGTTGTATGAGATTAGAAAAAGAGCCTGTTTTTTACCCCATTAGCGCCACTCTTTCCCGTAGTCTGTGTCAGGTATTGCAGCTCAGACTTATTGACTTAGATCGGGCTGAGCTGCAATACCAGACACAGCCTTTGCCCAAGAGTGGTGCTGTTTCTGGGGAAAATAGAAAAATACTATTTAATATTTTTTATCCCACAACACCACTGAAAGAGAGACAAAGATATAATTGCTTTTACCTTTGCACATTGTGCTGTGATATGAGATGAGATACGGTCAGAACTTTAAATCCTGATTCAAACTTTTTACTTTCTGCTTTTAATTGCGAATTTGAGAACACATTTAGATTGGCAAAATAAAGTCAAAGGCTCCAATACGAGAGGTTATTAACATCAGCTCGTAAAGGAAAAAATACAGATCTTTCATTAACATTTTTTATATAAGAACAGAACAGATTAACTCACGCAGATTAGGTCAGGTCACGGGATAATTACGTTTTGAATTTTCTTTGTAATTTCTTATCAGCCTAAAACTATAGAGGCAACCCATGCATTATCTGTTCTGCTCTATGTTACATTAAAAGTGTAACATCTCACATTTTATATGATGGAGAAGAGTCAAAATGACATGGTTCTAATATATACAGTATAAAAAAAGATTTTAAAAAAAGAAGGATAATTTTTTAATTTATTTTTTATTGCATTTTTTTCTTATTTTATAATATAACTGTATAGTGGACAGAGCTCCAGTTTCCTGATTATGAGCTCCAAATCCTCTGCATAAGACTTGGTTAAATTTTATAATTTTGTGTGCTTGCCGCCACCTCTAGGGGGAGCCCACTGCATACCGTTATTATTGAGTTTAATGTATAAACAACAAGCTCTTGAGCTCCCCCTGGTGGTGGCAGCAGCCAGAATTTGATCATTTAGCTCTGTCTATGCAGGGGATATGCAGCTCTGTATCAGAAAATTATATAAAACCCAAGACATTCCCTTTTAGTCTTCATTTATGTTCTTTTGGTAGACTCAATGGAGGCAAGCATCTGGTGGGATAGGAATTTTTTATTTTAGAAGATTAAGAAGATTTTTTTTAATTACAGGTAACAAAAGTTGCACATGAACAATGGTAATACAGCACCTTTTTGTGCTTACTAAGGCCATATTAGAAAAAAAAAAAAGCCAAATATCGACCACAATAGCAACGGCTATGAGCCCCGATGGTAGTAGTTAGTCACCCGTATAGCTGAGAAATGGCTACATGTGTGTTACAACGCAATGCCGTATTACAGTGTAGCAACAATGGGGTCAATAAGATTACTGGAGCCTACAAAAAAATCAAGTGGTGTTTGTACATTCAGAAGTAAACCCTAAAAGGAAAGCCTTGTCAGATGCCTTACTGGGTTATAAGGAGGCCCCATGATTGTAACAACCCCCCTTTTAGTAAGTGGAGCCAATTGCAGAATCAAGCACCACTCTCTGCAGTGGATGCCCATTGATTTCACTAGACGCTATACCGTATAATACCGATGTAGCCAAGTTTATCTTGACTCTGATAACTTTCTGCAGCGTGAGATCACACAACAAGTCATTGAAAAAGTCAAGTTAAAGTTTCTTGCCACAGTGTATTTAATGCGTCAAGTCAAAATAAAGATGGCTACATCTGTACAATGTTACACGACAATACGCTTTTACGTGTTGGTTCCCCGTGTTGGCGATAACGGCTGATCAGTTTTATTTATGGAGGCTCCCTATGTGAAAAGGGATTGTCCGAACTGGATGACCCTTTTAATTGACTTGTTCATTGTACTGTGACTTTGTACCAGAAACGGACTAATCATTAGGGCATCACCCATGGGACCATGGTCAGCTGAAGCCCACAGCTCCTCAGTCAGTTAGATCACTCCTTAAAGGGGTATCCCAACAATAGACAATAATGGCAGTCTGTTACGTGGGGGGTTTTACCACCACTTTCTGTACACACCTACTGTGTTATACAGATGTAGCCAAGTTTATCTTGACTCTGATATCTTTCTGCAACGTGATATCACACAACAGACGCCATTAAGAAGTCATTGAAAAATTCAAGTTAAAGTTTCTTGCCACTGGGTATATAATGCGTTAAAAGTCAAGATAAAGATGGCTACATCTGTATATAAAACAGAACATACTGTAGCACTCTGCAATGTATGGGAATGTTTTTCCTGTGCTGAATCTCACTCTGCCGCCGTTCGCCTGAAATAGGAGGGTGTTGGAAACGTTCCATTTGTGTTTCATGCAGTGGAGACCGAGGGACAATGGCTAAGTAGTCTGGGAATCAAATTGCTACTTTGCCAAATAATAAAATGTTGCATTTACAGAAAGAGATTGAGTAACAGGAAATTATTATGCACTGTAATTAATTGAAGTTGTTTACAAGAAACCTAAATACAATCTTAATGTAGATTTATTTGTTGACAGAATTAATTATAGACAGTTTGGGGCTCGGCAGTCTGAACGGATTTGCAATTGAAAAAATCGGACCATCACCACCATCATCATTATCATGATTATAGCATTCCCAATAATAAATATTGGTACAACTTTTAAAGGGATAAACCATCTCAAATGAGGGTGAACTTATTTACATTTAAAGGGGATTTTCACCTAAAATGAAGTCATGGGCTATATATAAGTAGATCAGAACTTAGAGCAGCAGCCAAAGTTTGGTCATGATATTTTATGTATTTACAGAAATATGGAAATTTTTCTGTTCGGTTGCGGCGGCCATTTTCCAAGTGCAGCAATATTGGATATCACTTTTGAATTAACTCCTTAGAAACGGATAATAAAACTGTTACTTGAGTCAAAATTACAGTTTTACCATCAATTTCTGAGAAACTAATTCAAAAGTCGTAACCAAAATTGCTGTAATTTTTGTAAAAAACTGAACAAAAAAATGCCAATATCTCTGTAAGTTATTAAAAAATGATTATCAAATGTTGGCTATTGCTCTATGTTTTGATTTACTATTATATGGACGTTTTTAAGTTGTTGGTGAAAATCCCCTTTAATTATATGTATTCGTGACTTAGACCAGGATGTGGGGTGTCACCCATAAGAGCTGCATTAATGAAACCATTGTATTCATTTTTATGAGACTAGAAGAACGTAGCTGCTTTCTGCTGGAAATGGCGCCACTCTTGTCCTTGGGCTGTGTCTGGTATTGTAGCTCCGTTCCATTCAAGTCACTAACGCTAAACTGCAATACTAGACAAAGCCTTTGGGCAGCAGTGGCACTGTTTCTTTAAATTACCTTTACTTTCATAAAACTTTTGACATGACATAGTGACATGTCAGAAGTATTGATCGGTGGGGGTCCGAGCACTGAGACCTAATCTGATCGCTAAAATGAAGCGGCAGAAGCATTCGGCCCTGATCGACTTTTCTCGGAAAGCCGAGCGAGCAGTTTTGAGTCCGTACACCGCTCACTCGGCTTTACGAGGAAAGCCGAGCAGAGACGATCAGAAATGAAGTGGCTCATTTGAGCTCTTTTGCCGCTTCATTTTAGCGATCGGTGGGGGTCTCAGTGCTCGGACCCCCACCGATCAAAACTTGACATGTCACTATGTCATGTCAAACGTTTTATGAAATTACAGGTACACTTTCAGACAGCCGCTATATTTTTCTTATCTCATATAACCCTATTTTGCAAGACCTGCTTAGTAACGGTGTCTTTACACTGCAGTTGAATCGGTAGCGAAAACCGCGACGGCAAACGCGATCTGACCGCACTGTGTGAATATAAACTAAAGCCACAGTCAGTACAAACACTGCTCTGAAAAGTAACTTCTGATCTGCCCGCTCCCAACAAGGGACCTAGACCAAATGTCATTTTCAATTTACTCTACAGGCCACAATTTTGCTAGTCCAAATGTCGGGTCATCAGCAGGAAATATAGAAAATTTCGACTACATTTTTGATGCATCGCTGTAATGTCCTGCACTTTATTTGGGCTTTAAAACACATCCAAAATTTTATAAAATTGTAAAATCTTATCCGAAAACATATGGGAGCCATACAGGTCATGTGATCCAGTTTTTCTGTTTTTGAGAGGGTCTGTCCGTATAGTTCAGCAATGCGTTTACTTTGCACTTAATGTGTGAAAATTGTTCCTAAATTGGCAGAAAAATGGGACTGAACTTTGTGATCTCCAGACCTGTCCCTCCATAATGACTGCGGTTATTGATCGGTCACAGCTAAAAGAGTTCATGCCTTTTCATAAACTGAATTACTAAGGATTATTAGAGTAAAATCTGGTGGAAAATTTCAGAATATTTTTACATAATGGAGGGATGGACCATGTCCAGGGGCCAGATACCACAGTCCGCTGATAGGGGAGATCCCAACGAGGCCATTTAAGAAAAAAGTGATGTCATTTATAGATACAACATTCTGTATTAATACATTTCCCAATATATCTTTATAGCTCCCTAAGTTCTGTCATTCTGACTCCAAACCCCCAGAATTTTGTATCAGAGGGGGGGAATGTAGCAACTTTCGACGCCAATTTTGTTGCGTAGAAAAGTTGAAAACGGCTCAAAATGTTCCAAAATAGCAACTTTTGGACCATTTCTGCCACTTTTCTAAAAAGTAGACAGAGCTTAGCGGAAGGGGTCGGGGCCTGTCACGGCCTGATGTATTTACCATTATATATGCCAGAACCTTGCATAAATTATCATGTAAATCTGTGGCAGCTTCTTTCTGGCATATATTTCACTCAGATGCGTCAAATATATTAAAGGGTTATTCCAGTCATAAGAAATTGAGTCACACCCCCACCGATCAGATATTTATTAGAACTGGACAAGCACGTAATAAATTTGCTGTATCTTACTCCGCCTTTTTAGCGATTAACACTGGCGTAAGTAACTCCATTCTTTATAAATTCAACCAATAGAGTCAAATAATAGAATTATGGACGCCTGTGGCCACCACTAGTGGCAGTTTAGGAGATTACTGCATACAGATTTATCATTAAGTTCAATGTATAAAGAGTATTCAGTAAGCTCCCCCTAGTGGTGGATGCAGGCATATAGAATGTTATCAATTAACTCTATGTGTCTGCAAAGGATTTGGAACTCCGTTTTAAGAAAGGAGACTTATTGAGGAGGAAATTAATAAAAAATATAATCCAAGGAAGGACATTCACTTTAATCTAACAATGGGGGAGTAAATATTGTTTGCATTGGTCGAAGTACCTGTAGTAAGACACTTTGCCGTTTTGTTCTTATAGAATAATCAGTGTATAGGTTGTAATGTTATCTCTAAATTATTTTCATGCAGCCCCGGTAGCAATCGTGTGGCAAAAAGTTTGAAATATTTTATGATTAGCAAAATTTGTTCCGTCTCATTAGTTTCCCTAAAGGCAGACACCATTAAAATATGCAAATAACCGTATTAATGCCTGACATAGTCAATGTTCCAAAATAATGGATCATTTTATTCAAAAAGTCATTCATTTTTATTTTTTGTATTAAGAATGAGAACTTGTGGTTGTTTTTTTTTTAATACTGCCCCAGGACACTTTAAGTATGTATTATTAAAGTCAGGGGTATCACCAGGCGAGGGAAACATGTACAAGTGCCCCAAGTGCTAGATTAATGGTCGGAAACCAAAGGAAGCAGTTTAGGATGAAGCTCCATTCCCTAGATGACCATTCTTGTGTCATATAGAATGGAGCGACTGTCATGCATTGGACTGAAGGGAGCAGCTGTCAGGTATCACGTAGAATAGAGCAGCTGTCATCTGACAGCCATTCCAATTCATTCTTTCCTGTAGTTTGTACTGTGCAGCACCTTTTATTGACGTGGCACCAAGTGTGAGGTTAAGGGCTTATTCAGACGAACGTATAATACGTCCGTGCAACGCGCGTGATTTTGACGCGCGTCGCACGGACCTATGTTAGTCTATGTTAGACCTATGTTAGTCCAGACTGTCCGTGATTTTCATGCAGCGCATGTCCGCTGCGTAAAACTCACGACATGTCCTATATTTGCCAGTTTTTCGCGCATCACGCACCCATTGAAGTCAATGGGTGCGTGAAAACCACGCACGGCACACGGACACACTTCCGTGTGCCGCGCGTGATGCGCGCTACAGTAGTCAAAACTATGAATGAAAACAGAAAAGCACCACGTGCTTTTCTGTTTACAAACATACAAACAAAGTGTCATAATGATGGCGGCTGCGCGAAAATCACGCAGCCACGCATCATATGCTGCTGACACACGGAGCTTTTATGGACCTTTTGCGCGCGCAAAACGCACACGCTCGTGTGAATCCGGCCTTAGGGTGCAAACATCAGGGCCACAGGCATCTCCTTTAGCAGTGCCATGTGATGCGTCCTGTGCCATCGCACAGGTCACCCACCACAAAGGTCAGCTCTGCATGTAAAAATGAATCGAATGGGCTCAGCATATAGATACCCGCTGTAATAAGCAGCTCTTTCTACTGCACAAAGGGCATTAAGCACTACAACATTAGCAAATGCTGGCAACATAATCTGGCCTGAGGGTCCTGCCACCCTATTCTGCTACAAGTTTTTTGAGAGAAGGCAAGATGAACAAACGTTGGGTTCTACAATGCCAAGATGAAAGTGACGCAGAGTGATGAAATGAACCAGAACCAGCAGGGGGCACTCTCTGTTTTTTTTCTTTGTATTTGTATGAAACAACCTTTAATATACAAGATCAGAAGTAAATAGAAGAAACAACCTCTCTGTTTTCATGAATCATCTGATTTGTTTGACTTGTCTGGCAAATTGTTGGATTCTAGACGTTCCTCTTTTCCCAGATCAAACAGTTTACAGACATTTTGAAACTTAATAACTGCATGAAACAAAAGGGCATCCTGACACCCAGCTCTGGTAGGCCGCTGTAAGACAAGCTCCCGGATGTGTATTATACAGGACGCAATTCTACAGCTACGACTAATATACAAACATTTCCTGTCCGATGCTATCAATGTAGAGGTTTCAGAAGGAACATAAAGCAATACCTGTCGAAAGTGCACAGGGGCCAGCCGCAGTTATTGGGGTTGACGTGTGTGACTGGCTAGAAAAGGAAGGTTTACTACATGAAGAAGGCATATGATGTATGTGTTAGATCCACAGTATGCTTCCATTAAATAAGTTGGTACATTTAGAGCGCACCCGATGTTATAATTTGTTTTGTGCATCAGTAGTAAATGTGAATATATGAAACTTTGTAATATTTGGGGAATGTGGCATCTTTCTCCCCTTCCAGTTGCCTATCGTTCCTTCTCTTTAAATGTTCAAAAACTTTCTCATTCACTAAATAAAGCTAGATGTCTGTAACCCAGTAACGGACACAGAGAAGAGGGAAAGTCGAGGAGGGGGGTGATGCTGCAGTCTCTCTTCCTTGGCGAGATTGTGAGATGAATGCTGTGAGAGGGGAAGAGGAGCATCAGGGGTGAGGCAACTGGTTGGTCAGAGCCAGCAGAACAGCTCTGATAACACACCAGGAAAAGTCTATCCACTCACCAGTTTTGGGATAACGACTCGTAAACCAAGGTGACCAATGGCGCCGGAAAATAGGAGAAGAGGTGGAACCCACACCTATCAGACATTTATGGCATACAGATGTGTCCTTCCTTCCCTTTCCTCTTATCTCAACATATCCTGAGATGTGTGGCACGAAATTAACAGCTTTGAAAAAAACAAAACATAATTTTGCGATACTCTGTCCCAAGATGTCTTTTCTAAGTGCCTATATGTGGCCACCCAGTGGTTGTGGTGTGCATTGCAACATGTCAAGGCTTTTGCTAGCATGTCATGATATTGTTTTGAAACTGTTTCATGATAAATTGGAGTCTTTAACAAAATTCAATAAAAGTCTAGGGTGGACATATCCGCACCGTCTTCATAATTTCTGTAAATACACATTTTGACTCTATAACTGTGCTGAGTGAGCAGGCTCTTTCTGGTAGGATATAAAAACGGTGTTCTATGTGCTGCATTATCAGCTGCCTTCCTCTGCTCCTCCCTCTTCCCTCTCACAGCATGAGTCTCACGCAAAGCCTGAGGCAGAGAGATATGCCATTATGTGTTTGGTCAGAATACCACTTTATTCCACTTTCCAACACTATCAAACCTGTGTGACACGTATGTTTCTGTTCATGAATAGAATGCCATAAATTTAGTAAATACTTACCCATGCAGAGCAAGGAGAGAGGGGTACCTGCACCTGTAATGGGTATTTTATTTCCTTTCATTCCAGAATCATGTCATTAAATATAGGATTTGTACACCTTAGATGTACATCGTAGAGATATGTATTATATACGGCACCTACCATATGGCTGAGCTGGGACATTATATCCCTGCTGATATAATGCGCTGGGAAATTGGTTCACACTTCACAGCCGAGCTCTGTCCCGAGATGTCTATGATGTCTGCCTATGTGTGGCCACCCAGTGGTTGTGATGCGCATTGCAGCCTGTCAAGTGTTATGCTAGCATGTCGTGATATTGTATTGAAACAGTTTCATGATAAATTGGAGTCCTTAACCCATTTCAATAAAAGTCAAGGGTGGACAGAACTGTACCGTCTTCATCATTTCTGTAAATACACATTTTGCCATAAATTCAGTAAATACTGATACTTACACATGCAGAGCAAGGAGAGAGGTATACCTGGGCCTTCAATGGGTATTTTATTTCCTTTCATTCCAGGGTCATGTCATTAAATATAGGATATGTACACCTTAGATGTACATCATAGAGATATGTATTATATACGGCACCTACCATATGGCTGTGCTGGGACATTATATCCCTGCTGATATAATGCGGTGCTGGGAAATTGGTTCAGACTGCACAGCCGGGCTCTTGAGAGGCACTTGATGTCATGCGATAATAGTCTTATGATCGGGGAGCTGTATGTTGTGATGAGAAGGGAAAGGAACGCGTTAATCCAAAGGTCAATTCGTCAGGTTTATTCCTACGACTCTACATGGCGGCTCATGGATACGATATAAATCTCCGCCGTCCAGATGGGCCCCTATGTTTGTGTACTTTAGGAAAATCAATGCTGTTGTTTATTTCATGGGGGATTATCCCAGGCAGGTTATGATTTAGATCATGGACTTTACAAATCCACTATTAATAGGAAAATGGTAAATTGATTTGGTTTCGATTCTATTTCCTTTGCTGGAGGGAACCATAACGTCGCTACACTTTTGTAACATGTCAATAATGTAAATATATTAATATAATCTGTAATAAATAATAATAAAATTCCTGGTGTAGAGGAAAAAATGCGTATTTAAAGGTTGTATAACTTACCAAGAGGTAGAAACACTGGCGGCTCCCATGAACTCCCTACGCCAAAAGTGGAGCAAGAATATCACAAAATCTGCCATTATTAAAGTTCTCCAACTTCCTCACATGCTTTAAGTATCAATTCTTCACCATTTTCATGATCCCTGCTTGCTTTCAGTGGATGGGAGCATTGGTGTTCATATTCTGCTCTGATTTAATACTTCTAACAGCTGAGGATTTGTTACAATTGTATCCAGTCTAGACAATCCTCTGTGAGGTAGGCACACCGGTAATCCAAAACTTTCTTTTGTGTTGACAGTTTATTACAATGTATCAATCAAAAGTCCAGGCTGATTACGGTAGCTCACAGGGGATTGTTTAGACTGGATACAATTGTAACAAATTAGCGTTGTGAGAAGCATTAGCTCTGTAGTGGTATTTTGAGTGTAAACAAGAATCATTCCATTTACTGACAGCAAGCAGAAATGTTGAATATGGCGATTTAGTTTATATACTATTAAACTCCCATGTTTTGCTGGTATGAGCGTCTGAGGATGTCTAGAGGGAACACGGTGGTGGAGGAGGCTCCAAGGTGGGGGAGGCCAATGGGCAATTGCCCCTTTTACCCTCCTTATAATCGTGGCCCTGCCTCATCTCATTAGGGCTCGCAATCTAATTTTCTTCTCACAAATATTAGAGCCAATTTCATTGGGAACCAAATGACCTTTCCGAACCTAAAGAACTGAGTTACTATTCTGACAGTATTATTTACTGCAGTGGTCTCCAATCAGGGGCGTAACTAGGAAACAGTGGGCCATGTAGCAAACTTTTGACTGGGGCCCCCTCCCCTGGGTGCCACACACAGCCCACCTTTGTAGATAGTGCCCCCCATGTAAATAGTGCCATACAGCCCCCTCTTGTAGATAGTGCTATGCAGCCCCCTCTGTAGACAGTGCTATACAGCGCCCCCTGTAGACAGGGCTATACAGCCTCCTCATACAGTGCTATACAGACCCCCTGTAGAGAGTGCTATACTTTCAAGTATCACAATTTATTTTCTTTTAAGCCACGCCTCAAATCCCACCCAATCCCCGCTCATACACACCCGGTTCAGCCCACACAGTATCGTGCTGCCATAGTGCCCCCCACACAGTATAATGCCCCCATAGCTGCCACCATACATTATAATGCCCCCATACAGTATAATACCCATACAGATGCCCCTATATAGTATAATGCCTACACAGATGCCCCATACAGTATAATGCCCACACAGATGCCCCATACAGTATAATGCCCACACAGATGCACCCATGCACCATAATTTTCCCATAGCTGACGACACAGTATGTCTCCATAGCTGCCCCCCATAGCTGCTCCTACAGTATAATGCACCATGCAGTATAATGCCCCCATAGCTGCCCCACACAGTATAATGCCCCCCATAGCTGCCCCCACAGTATAATGCCCCACACAGTTATAATACCCCCTCATAGCTGCCCCCACAATATAATGCCCCCCATAGCTGCCCCCACAGTATAATGCCCCCCATAGCTGCCCCCACAGGGTAATGCACCATAGCTGCCCCCACAGTATGCCACAAATAGCTGCCCCCACAGTATAATGCCCCCCATAGCTGCCCCCACAGGGTAATGCACCATAGCTGCCCCCACAGTATGCCACAAATAGCTGCCCCCACAGTATAATGTTCCCATAGCTGCATCCACGCAGTATAATGCCCCCCATAGCTGCCTCCACAATATAATGCCCCCATAGCTGCTCCCACAGTATAATGCACCCCATAGCTGCCCCCACAGTATAATTCACCCCATAGCTGCCCTCCACACTGTATAATGCTGCCCATACAATATATTGCCCCCCATATAGTAAAATACTCCTATAGCAGTCACCATATCAGCCGCCCTTCCCTACCCAGTATAATGCCCCATAGTGCCTAATAGAAAAATAATAACATAATTACTTACCTATTCCCGTTCCCACAGGTGGAGGATCCTTCTCCTCTGGTCTGTGCTGTCACTACGACGTGCCTGCCTGCGCCGTGGCGCTCATGGCAGAGTGAATTTTGGAGCAAGGACCGTGCCGGCTGGCGGCACAGGCCCGCTGATGCCGCAGGCCCCGTAGTAGCCACTATGGCTGCTACAGCGGTAGTTACGCCACTGTCTCCAATCTATGGCTCTCCACCATGTATTGCAAAATAACAACTTCCTTCATGCCCTGAAAGCCTCATGCTGGCAGTTGTAGTTTCACAACAGCTGGAGAGCCACAGGTTGGAGACTACCAATTTTTCCTGGTTTCTTTGAGCTTAACCTAACATGTAGTGGAAATATTCTCATGTTTAGTTCATGAATTGGAGATTCTCTGTTTCTCATCGAGGGATTGACCCTTGTACTAACCTTTGGTGTTTGATGCTCGGAGATTTACTGTGTCAGATAAATGAGGATTTATTTTTGTCTTCTTATTAGGCATTTCATATGTGATGGATTATTATCATTTTATAAAAGTGTACTGATAGACAGTATATTGTAGCGTCCCAGGACTTTCAGTAGGAATTTAGTAGCCAGGAGGTATATATAGTGCAGTGGTGCTGTACATGGATGAGGGGCCCTTCTGGTGCAAAATGGGGTCCCTCTTCCGTATTCCAGATACTAAAATTAACTCAGACCCCAGACCTTGATTTAGAGATTTGAATACCATTGTGAGTGTATCTGCATTGTGTGTTTCCTCAGTGTGATAGCTCCCCCCAGCTAACCATTGGTTAACTCGCTGCACTGACTGCCTGCTAGATGGCATCGCATCTCTGGCAGTGTTCTGGACTTAGAAAAGAGAAGTTGAAGTCGACGAGCACAAGAGGACTCATTAGGTCAGGAGAGAAGAGCCAGCAACTCACTGCAGCGGTGGATGGAAGCGGCAACATGGGAAAACAGATGCTGCTCTCTCCTATTGGACTACAAGGAGAATGGGTGCTGGGACATCATCCTTACAACAACAATCACACCTTCTCTTAAGTCTGGACGGCCAAATACAGACTTCTTGCACTGCGCATGTCACATAATGTTGCCAGCACATGACACAGAATCCACCATTGCTAATAAACTGACCCTTCCTGTTCTGTAGAGATCACTTCTCAGCAGTCATCTCATTATCATCACAGGCAGGATTACAATAACAGCTAACACCTAAATATAGATAACACAGGATCCACCATTCAGAATAGATTGACCCTCCCTGTTCTGTAGAGATCACTTCTCAGAAGTTATTTCATTATCACAGGCAGGATTACACTGACAGGTAACACCTATATATAGATAACACAGAATCCACCATTGACAATAGACTGACCCTTCCTTTTCTGTAGAGATCACTTCTCAGTAGTCACATCATCATAATCACAGGCAGAATTACAATGACCAGTAACACCTCTATATAGATAACACAGGATCCACCATTCATAATAAACTGATCCTTCCTGTTCTGTATAGATCACTTCTCAGTAGTTATCTAATTATCATCACAGGCAGGAGGCAGGATTACACTGACAGGTAACACCTATATATAGATAACACAGAATCCACCACTGAGAATAGTTGATGGACACAGCTTCCCTCCTCCCCCTCCCTGCACAATAACTTCTGCCCAGATCACAGAGCATGCCTAGAACACCCTCCCATAGAAATCAATAGCTCAGCTCCAGACTATTCTTTCCTATAGTCCATGTGGCTGCTGTAAAGCATATCTCTAAATGCTGTTAAAAGCAGCTCAGGCACGATGGCAGCACCCATAATCATATACACCGTGTTCCAAATTATTATGCACATTGGATTTAAGTGTCATAAACATTTAATTATTCGTTTTTCAATAAAACTCATGGATGGTATTGTGTCTTAGGGCTCTTTGGATCATTGTAATCAATCTCAGACACCTGTGATTATTAGTTTGCCAGGTGTGCCCAATCAAAGGAAAACTACTTAAGAAGGACGTTCCACATTATTAAGCAGGCCACAGGTTTCAAGCAATATGGGAAAGAAAAAGTAATAAATGGAAAGAAGGAAAGAGGCTGGCACTGCCAAAACCGCTCAATCGGAATGGGAGTATAGAAGTGTGGCTTTCTTTCTATTTGGATAGTTGCAGGTAAATTGCCACGGAGTTGCTCATCGAAAGTAAAGCACAATCGCCTGAAATATATTGTAGAGGAATAATCGAGGCACTCACCGGAGCTGGCAAAACAATTTCTTTATTACAAAAAAGATCTCGGTTAGGATGTGGAATTGCCTACGAAAAAGGATCTCTCTGCTGCCGAAAAGCGTGAAATAGTGCAATACCTTGGACAAAGTATGAAAACATTGGATATTTCAAGAACACTTAAGCGTGATCATCGTACTGTGAAAAGATTTGTGGCTGATTCAGAGCACAGACGGGTTCGTTCAAATAAAGGCATAATGAGGAAGGTTTCTGCCAGACAAATTAATAGGATTAGGAGAGCAGCTGCTAAAATGCCATTGCAAAGCAGCAAACAGGTATTTGAAACCGCTGGTGCCTCTGGAGTCCCGCGAACCTCAAGGTGTAGGATCCTCCAGAGGTTTGCAAGTGTGCATAAAGCTATTATTCGGCCACCCCTAAACAATGCTCACAAGCAAAAACGGTTGCAGTGGGCTCAGAAATACATGAAGACTAATTTTCAAACTGTGTTGTTTACTGATGAGTGCCGTGCAACCCTGGATGGTCCAGATGGATGGAGTAGTGGATGGTTGGTGAATAGCCACCATGTCCCAACAAGGCTGCGACGTCAGCAAGGAGGTGGCGGAGTCATGTTTTGGGCTGGAATTATGGGGAGAGAGCTGGTAGGCCCCTTTAGGGTCCCTGACAGTGTGAAAATGACCTCTGCAAAGTACGTAGAGTTTATGAACCACTTTCTTCCGTGGTACAAAAAGAAGAACCGTGCCTTCCGTAGCAAAATTATCTTCATGTATGACAATGCACCATCTCATGCTGCAAAGAATACCTATGTATCATTGGCTGCTATGGGCATAAAAGGAGAGAAACTCATGGTGTGGCCCCCATGTTCCCCTGACCTCAACCCTATTGAGAACCTTTGGAGCATCCTCAAGCAAAATATCTATGAGGGTGGGAGGCAGTTCACATCAAAACAGAAGCTCTGGGAGGCGATTCTGTCATCCTGCAAAGATATTCAAGCAGAAACTGTCCAAATACTCACAAATTCAATGGATGCAAGAATTGTGCAGGTGATATCAAAGAAGGGGTCCTATGTTAACATGTAACTTGGCCTGTTAAGTTTTTTTTGATTGAAAGAGCTTTTGATTTCTGTAAATATGACCTCCTGATGCTGCAAATTCAACAAATTACCATTTTAGTTCTCTTTACAACCTTTACAATGTTGTGATCTCTGTTGTGCATAATAATGTGAAACAGTGCATTTAGAGTTTTTTACTTCTAAAAAAAAATCTGTTATCATTAGGAGATTTGTTCAATAAAATTTGCATTATACTCCAACGGTTGATGGCTTGAAGATTATACTGACTTTCATTTGCATCGACTATTTAGGAAAATCAACGAAAAATAACATTTGCACAATAATTTGGAACGCGGTGTACAATAAAAAAAATCTACAATAATAAAAAAAAAACATTTACAAATAAAATTTCACTTTCTGTTTTAATTAGTAAAAACAAATGTATGTGATACATTCCCTTTAAGCTCGCTATACATAGTAATATGCCTCTCTAACATCTATAATAAATAAGACCTCTCCTTCATTATCAGCCCTCCTGCTTTTACTGTGGCTCTACCTGTACCATAGGGGTTCAGTCCTTCCATATTATACGGCAAAAGGAAAACAATTCCAAAACAGGAGATTATCCTATAAATCAGCTTAATATGATGATCCGGTACTCAGCCCACTTTTGCATGGTGATGAAATATTGCACCAGGTCTGTTGTATACTTTTCACTGACATATCGTATCATCAAGTTTATATTACTGTACCTTATGTATTATACTATATGTTCCGTGGCCGCATCAACTACACGGACACGTTCCCCCCTCCCCCACCACCCTCCAGGCTGACACATGCCAGATGGGTAATTCGTCTTTCAACAGGACATAATTATGATTTCCTCACCTGGATCAAGAGGTCACTTCATTTGCATTTAGTAGTAATCACAAGTGACATTTTATAATTAACATGTCATAAAAAAAGAATCAATAACGGAATAATGTTGCGGCTTCCAAATTGCATATGGTAATAGTGCAATCAATTCTATAGTGAATTGCAATAATGTAATAGCTTCCAGTAAAACCCTGCTATAATGTGCAATTTTGTTATGGACTGAGCAAGTGTGTTTTTTACCCCCAGAAATAGCGCCACTCTTGTCTATGGGCAGTGTCTGGTATTGCAGTTCGGATTCCTTCACTTAAATTGAGATGAGCTGCATTACCAGACACAGCCAATAGACAAGAGAGGTGCTGTTTGTAAAAAAAACAAACAAAAAACAAACAAACCCTTGTTTCCTTGTATATGACATAGTGATAGGTTTAGAACATACGTAATACGATAGGAAACATGATAGGACTGATGTGGTACTCAAAGTAGATAGTAGGACAAGCAAATGCCTCTATATGAATCTTTGTACAGTAAATTTAATTATTTCCTTGGCATTTGATAATATAGAACATCTGATAATCCAGCGCTTGAACACTGAGCAAAAATCTGTGGGGAAACCTGGTAGTAAGTATTTTATTTCCCTACAGCGCCACCACAGGAGAAATTAAGTATTACACAGTGTCTATTCATATCAATGTGTTGTCTGTGTAATACAGGACAGGACAGGTCCTCCAGAGTAAGAGACGCTCTATGTAACCGCTCTCCACTCTGGCCAAGATATAAGGATCCTGAAAAGAGGACCCCCTCTATTAACACAGAATTCTCTAACAGGGTATATAATAATGGGTTTTTGAGTTTTCTAAATCAGACAACCCCTTTAAGCTCCCCTTATAATTAAAGTAAAAAACTGTACTGTACCTTTAAAGTTCTGCTCCAGTTCCGCCACCAAACATTTTACATTTGCCCCCGGTGGCCAGAAGTGTTACGGCAGGAGCCGTGGTTCGATCAAATACAAGGTCTTGATGACTCCAAGCAATATATATAGCTCCTATATTGCATATGTATGTTTCCTACGCTGTAAAAAGACTATAATATTTTGGAGGTAGTAAATCTTAATAGATTATAATATTTATTAGGAGGTATCGGTGCATAAGAAATAATTGTCCCTTTTAGTGAACCAGCTAGAAATGTTTATGCCACTGAATAAAAGACGAATGGTTATAATGTTAAAGTGCATTAGATAAAGGAAGCATATCCAGAGTTATGGCATCCCACAGAACCGGCGTACATTTACATGCATATTTAAAAAAAAATAAAAAAATCCCTTAAATGCGAACACATAAAAATTCATATAAACCTCCTGAGTGCGTGGCGTAATGATGGCGCACTCGGCAGGAGGCACATTTTCACAAAGCATTTCATGATTGAATTTTGTTTTTGCATCCAGTAAAATTCAATAACGGTTATAACATTAGTCATTCCAAATGGAGATTTCCATAAAGATTAGGAGGCAACTGGAAGGGGCTTGTTGAGATGCAATGTATAACATTCTACCCAATGATAAATAATGGATAGGAATGAATTATTATTTTAGTGAAGTGGTAGCCAGCGATGGAAACCTGACTTTATAAATGATATTATTCTGGCTGCCTGCAGCCACCACTAGGGGGAGCTAACGGCATATGGCTCTATACTTCAAGTATTGAACTCAATGAGAGCTGTATAAATCAGTATGTAGTGGGCTCCCCCTAGTGGTGGCTTCAGGTAGCCTCTATGACAGTGTCCCAGCAAGCAGGGTAAGCAGTTCAGTTCTTAGTCACCTCCCACCACAGGCCCCATAGTAGTCACCTGCCCTGCCTTTATGGTAGTTATGCCACTGCTAAGGGTCCAGGTTCCTATATCTCCACAAATATTGCTCCACGTCCTGAGATGTCTCTTTAAAGGCTTTTTGTGGATATTCCATTTAATTTGTAACATACCTTTCCAATAACCAGCACCATGTTAAAGTGGATTTTCGTTGCCCATATACAGGTATTTTAAAGTCCGAAATCTTTTATTTGCCTACCAAGATATTCGTATATTTCTTTGTTGTTGTGGCCACAGGAAGTGCCGCCATATTAGTTGTCACTTAAAAAAAACATTCTCTCTAGCACCATTTTTAGATAATCTACAGACAGTAGAACTGAGAGCCAGTGAAGCACATGACTACAGAATCAGACTACACAGAGCTTTTTTTGTAGTCTGTAACCATGGAGACACATAGGTCTGCATAGGAGCTGTACTAACCAAAGTTGTTTTACAATGTTGCTTAACTTGTTTTAGATGCATTTAAGTCATAAAAAAATAGCTGGAAAGATGGACAAACCCTTTAATTACCACCCTACAGTATAAATATGCAAAGATTATTATCCCAACTATGGGATTCCCAACCTATCGGGAGTATAAATTTTTTTTGACTCCCAATCTGCCAGGTGATGCAGCCACCACATTCAGAAGGAGCTTCAATGGAGAGGTGGCCGCCCATGTCCGCTGTTCTGTCCATTAAAGTTTCAGGGAACTACATAAACAGCCCATTCTTACTATTGGGATTCCCACCTATCATGGCATATCCTATGGATCAGAGGAGTGACTTGAAGCCCCTCGACCCCAGTACAAAATCTGTAACAAGCCCCCGGACCTACCATGCACCATTTATAATAGTCTCTTCTTATATGGCAGAGGGGCTTAGGACTACCTCCGGCACCTGGGACCGGGTGCACCTTCTTCTTCGGAAAACTCCTATATTCACGCGCCTGCTGTGTCTTCGATGAGAAAACGAAAGTAACCTGCGCCCTTCACTCCCAATATCTGTTTACAATAAAGTATAGCGACGGACTGGTAACTGGAAGCGGTCCAATGATTTTTTAGCAGAGATTAAATTATAAAGGGAAGTCGTATTTGTTTAATAAGTTGGACAAGTAGGATGCCGCGCTTTTCATTAAGTATATTTATTGCCCATTTCCATAAAGATTGAAAATACAAATGACCTTGTTACAGAGGGAACGCCTATACGGCAGCGGAGAGGCTGCGTAATATGGGATAGATTGTTATGTCGGACTAAATAGTTATTTCAAGAAACACGAGGACTGAATATACTGTTTTAATTAAAATTGGATTTGAAACTTCCCCAGAGAAGTGTAATAAGTCTTTAATATAATGATAAAAGATTTGATTGATAAAAATGAATGAAACTATTTTTCTTTGCAGACGATTCCGGGGTAAGATCAAGAAATATGAGGTTTGTTATAATTCTCCTATAAAGGAATCTAATTAATGTCGAAATAGGATTTTAAACTTTGCAAGTTAATTTCCACTTTCAAGCAGAGAATATCTTTATGGCCAGAAGTCTAAGGGCTAATTAAGTGCAGAGAATAAAGCCGCGTGGCTATGTCTTGCAGGATATCACTTCCTACCATGGAATTGTTCTCCGTTTGATGTGGTTAATATTATAAATTGAATTTGCATTTCATGCATTATAGAGTAAATATAAACACATCCCATGTCCTCACTTTTTATATTCACCTGTTGCGTTAGATTCAGTACTGGCGGCCATTTTTTGGACGGTGGCCATAGTCACGATGATGTGACCTATCAGATCATATCAACATTGTGTAGCAATAAATAACAAGCAAGGTTAAAGGGGTTATCTAGCTTAGAAAACCCATTTTAAAATACCCTATTAGGCAGAGGTGTATCTAGGTTCTCCAGCACCCGGGGCAAAGATTCAGATTGGTGCCCCCCCCCCCCCCAACTTCTTTCCCCAAATCTCCTACCCCCTTGACATGTTTGCTTTCTCTATCAATGAGGTGTAAATTTTTTTCACAATTTTTTTAATGTAACTCGAGCATAAAACTATTTCTACATTTTACAAGCGATATAGTTCTATAAGGGAGATAACATGACAATAAATTAAAAGAAAATAAATTAAAGAGGCCACACACAGCCCCCTTGTAAATTGCGCCACACAGCCCCCTTGTAGATAGCGCCACACAACCCCCTTGTAAATAGCGCCACACAGTCCCCTTGTAGATAGCGCCACACAACCCCCTTGTAGATAGCGCCACACACAGCCCCCTTGTAGATAGCACCACGCACAGCCCCCCTTGTAGATAGCGCCACACACAGCCCCCTTGTAGATAGTGCCACACATCCCCCCTTGTAGATAGCACCACGCACAGCCCCCTTGTAAATAGCACCACTCACAGCCCCCCTTGCAGATAGCACCACGCACAGCCCCCCTTGTAGATAGTGCCACGCACAGCCCCCCTTGTAAATAGCGCCACACACAGCCCTCTTGTAGATAGCGCCACACACAGCCCCTCTCTTGTAGATAATGCCACACAGCCCCCTGTAGATAGTGCCACACACAACCCCTGTAGATAGCGCCACACACAGCCCCCCTGTATAGCGCCACACACAGCCCCCCCCTGTATAGCGCCACACACACCCCCGGTAGATAGCACCACTCACCTTCCCCCTGTAGATAGTGCCACAAATAGCTCCCGTGTAGATAGCGCAACACACAGTCCCCTTTAGATAGTGCCACACACAGACCCCTCTAGTAGATAGCACTACACACAGCCCCCCCTTGTAGATATTGCGCACAGCCCTCCCTCGTACTTAGTGCCACACAACCCCCCTCCCCGTTGTACATAGTGCCACACAACCCCCCTCTCCCTCGTACTTAGTGCCACTGAACCCCCCTCTCCCTTGTACTTAGTTCCACTGAACACCCCTCCACCTTGTGCTTAGTGCCACACTGCCGCCAGAGCGGAGAGTGGCAGCGGTAGCCTACCACTACCACTCTCCGCTCTTCCTGACATGGCTCACTGTTAGGAGGAGGCAGGAGGTCTTGCGGCGGCGTTCTGACTGGGGTCGGTGCCGGCGCAGGAGTGGACCAGACCAGTCACCTGACCTCATGTCACTGACGTGAGGTCAGGTGACATGTCAGGTGACTGGACTGTTCCACTCCCGGGCCGACACCGACCCCAGTCAGAACGCCCCTGCAAGACCTTCTGCTTCCTGTCAGCAGTGATCAGCTGTTTGGTACAGATGCTCAGCCACGCCCCTCCCTTCCTTAGAGTTGCACCCGGGGCACATGCCCCACCTAGCTACGCCCCTGCTATTAGGTCATTCTGATTTAATAGAGGGGAGAAGGGATCACCCGTTCAGTATCCTCATCTATTAGTCTGAGAGAAGAGCAGCTATAAACAGTGTATTGCAGTCTGGAGGACCCGACATGCTCATGCATGACACTGACATGCCACTGATGTCAAAAGAAAATGTGTGTAATGCTTAATTTCTCCTGTGGAGGCACTGCAGGGAAATTGTGCCGTTAATAAAAGGGGGGTCATCACTCGTTCAGGATCCTCATCTATTAGCCAGAGTGAAGAGCATCTATAAACAGTCTCTCTCCGTCTGGAGGACCCGGCATGTTCATTCATGACACTGACATGCCACTGATTTCAATAGAAAATATGCAATGCTTCATTTCTCCTGTAGAGACACTGCAGGGAAACTGAGCACTCACTCCTGGGTTTCCCTGTAGATAACAGCTGATCAATGGGGACCCAAGCAGTACGACACGCTGTGTGCCATGGGTCTGTGAATTTGGCAATGCTGTGTACATGGATCCTAAACATAAAGGTTTCCTTTCGCTGGCAGCATGCAGATGTTTTGAACTTTTTTACCGATGGCGACATAAAGAATATTAGAGAGTTGCATAACTCGTTATCATACAAGGATTAAAGGGGCAGTTCAGGATTAGATAAACCATGACTGCTTTCTTACAACAACAGCACCACACCTGTTCACAGGTTGTGTGTGGTATTGCAGCACAGCGCCATTCACTTCAATGGAGCTGAGCCGCAATACCAAATACAAGCCATGGAAAGGTGTTGCGCTGTTTTTGGAAGAGGCAGCCATGTTTTTCTAATTCTGAAAAAAACGAACTTTGAAGGAACGCTCCAGAAAAACTGAAACACTGTGTTATACTAAGTTTAGGGTCTGAAGGGGGCAGTGCATGACTTCTATGTTATATTTTTGAATCCCTGAGGGGGCAGAGCATGACCCTGCACCAGGCAAAATAAAGGGTAACCGTTTTTTAAGAGTGTTCCTTTAAGCTTACATCCTGAAAATCGGTCCGGCATAGGTGCACAGCTTGTTACAAGAGAGATATCTGAAACATTGTAACGAGTCCTGCACCTATGTGAGCAAAATGTTTAGAAATAAACCAGCATGTTTCCATTCACGGACACCATGCAGAGATCTTGAAAATGGTGAGAAATTTAAACTCAAAATATATTTAAAAAGTTGCAGAAAAATGTACCTAGGACTAGACGACCCCTTTAAGAAGAGTGAAAGAAGGAAGAAGATTAAGAAAACTTCGAAGGACGAAGAGGTAAAAGGGGCAGCAGCGCAGATATAGCCTGTAAATGCTGATGCCGCCAATGTTAACTTGATGGCCCTTGAAGTTGATGATGAGAATTACATGAATCCTGGTGACAGCCCTCGCTATTTGAAGGACATATAGTAAAGAAGAGGCTGCACTGTAATCTGGAGAGCAGGACATGGAGCAGTCTCCGAATACAAACCCTCCACCGCACAGCCGGCAAGAGCTGGGAATTACCTTCACCAAATTAGATTCGCACTTTTTCTCGAAGGAAATTTTAACGTGCCGGATAATGACCTCGTTGCCTCCGAGGAGGTGTGGAGGGCACTTAGTATTTGTGACCTTTGCGATTCAGCACTGTAGGAGTTAACATTTAATTTGATCCCATACTGAACAGACCAATGAGATTTATGTATTTGGGTGCGAGACGTTGGCTCTGGATATCTCCATGATGGTTATAAGATTTCCCGTCAGCTGAGATCTGAGAAAAAGATCACTCACAATATGGCAATTAATGAGAAATGACGTGATAGAATTACCACTCGCCACCGCAAAACAACTTTATACTAAACGCACAATTCTCCTGGCACGTTAAATGATCCCATAAAGTTTATCCGCAAACACTTTATGGCATAGAACGTACTGTTACAATGTTTACTGGGTAATATAGGAATGAGCGCTTCTGTGTCACTAAGGAGGATTGGGATACGGTTACATCAAAAGGTTTAATGAGATTGAACTCAGAAGGTAAATTCTTGTATTTTTCTTTATTCTTGCAGATGGAAATTAAAGGGTATGTATTCTTTTGCAACTTTGCAAATAGTATTCATTACAGAACCATCCTTCAGTTTTGAGTATACAGCTCCTATGCAGACCTATGTATCTCTAGAGTTAGACACGATCGTGTGTTATGCCACTCCCTCTGCACCCTCTTTTTGGTAATCTACAGAGAGAAAAGGATAAGGCAGGTTTAAAATGAAGTAACATTGCATACTCTTAATTAAACATCTCCTCATGTTTTGTGTATACAGCTCCCATGCAAACCTATGCAGAATAGTGAGTGTAGCTCTGGCATATAATACAGGCTGTAACTTCGGATCAGTACAAGATAAGTGATGTAATGTATGTACACAGTGACTCCACCAGCAGAATAGTGAGTGCAGCTCTGGAGTATAATACAGGATGTAACTCAGGATCAGTACAGGATAAGTAATGTAATGTATGTACACAGTGACTCCACCAGCAGAATAGTGAGTGCAGCTCTGGAGTATAATACAGGATGTAACTCAGGATCAGTACAGGATAAGTAGTGTAATGTATGTACACAGTGACTCCACCAGCAGAATAATGAGTGCAGCTCTGGAGTATAATAGAGGATATAACTCAGGATCAGTACAGGATAAGTAATGTAATGTATGTACACAGTGACTCCACCAGAAGAATAGTGTGTGCAGCTCTGGAGTATAATACAGGATGTAACTCAGGATCAGTACAGGATAAGTAATGTAATGTATGTACACAGTGACTCCACCAGCAAAATAGTGACAACAGCTCTAGAGTATAATACAGGCTGTAACTCAGGATCAGTACAGGATAAGTAATGTACACAGTGACCCCACCAGCAGAATAGTGAGTGCAGCTCTGTAGTATAATACAGGATGTAACTCAGGATCAGTACAGGATAAGTAATGTAATGTATGTACACAGTGACTCCACCAGCAGAATAGTGAGTGCAGCTCTGGAGTATAATACAGGATGTAACTAAGGATCAGTACAGGATAAGTAATGTAATGTATGTACACAATGACTCCACCAGCAGAATAGTGAGTGCAGCTCTGGAGTATAATACAGGAGGTAACTCAGGATCAGTACAGGATAAGTAATGTAATGTATGTACACAATGACTCCACCAGCAGAATAGTTAGTGCAGCTCTGGAGTATAATACAGGATATAACTCAGGATCAGTACAGGATAAGTAATGTAATGTATGTACACAGTGACTCCACCAGCAGAATAGTGAGTGCAGCTCTGGAGTATAATACAGGATGTAACTCAGGATCAGTACAGGATATATAATGTATGTACACAGTGACTCCACCAGCAGAATAGTGTGTGCAGCTCTGGAGTATAATACAGGATGCAACTCAGGATTAGTACAAGATAAGTAATGTAAAGTATTTACAAAGTGACTACATATTTTATGTAGATTGTATGTATATATAATTGGTCAAAGGTTGAAATACCCTTCATGAAATATCACCATAGTCACGGCTTGTATCCCAGATAATTATTACGTATTTTTAATGTCCTATTACAATGACTGGGGTGACATAAAACTCCGTTTTTGATATTAGCTTGTGCTCTGCTCTGGATTTTATGTCCTTTAAATTGAAGCATTTTCTGCTGCGAGCTTTGCAGATGTCTTTTATTTCCCCACTTGGTAATGGAAATCAGGTTTGAATATTACAGTCCTGAGGTTACGACGCTGACCTGTGAAATGGGAGCTCGCCTCTTGAGACCAAACACTAGACTTCTCTAGCCTCGGGCAAAGAACCAAATTTTTTCCCGTTCGTCATGTAAGTTAAATGAAACCATTTGTAAATGAGGAGATTTCCTCTGTGCCATGGAAGAGTGAACACATTACGTACAATTTCATTAAAGGCCAGACGGGGACAAACTACTTCTATAGTATAAATATTTCACATACTTCTAAATAGGTCAGTGGAAATTAGGGGTTGTTGTCCCTTCCTGACCCTTATTTTTGCTTTTGCCCTTTTTGATTTTATAGGGAATGTTTTATGTATTTATGTATTACATTTTTCTTTCATGTTTAGATGTAAGTGTTTGGAAGAAAAATAATGGGATAGATTTACTTTTGTGGCTGCAGCAGTTGTTTTTTTGTCGTATTTTGAGCTGAAATGCACTGTGCACTGTAAGGCCCTGTTCACACAGAGTTTTAAAAGACCAGCGTTTTTTTGTGCCGTCTTTAGTGGCCTTTTTAGTGGCATTTTCATTTGGTGTTATTTTGTACATGCTTTTGTTCTGCCATTTTTGAAGTCCTGTCAAGAAACCCTATGGGAACAGAAAAATGGCATCCCCAGAGCATGCTACATTTTGAAAAAAAATTCCACTAACCACAAAATTGCCTCAAAAACACCACAAACCGAACCACAGTTGTGTGTAGTGAATTTTACATTTTTCTTTAGATCTTAATGTAACATCTGGCCGTACTAAAAAATGCGCTGCAAAAAACACCACCAAAAATGCACAAAATGCAGCGACAGGTTGTGTGTGAATCTAACCTAGGGCCAGGATCACACACACAGTTTTGATTCAGTTGTTGGTGCCGTTTTTGGCTCAATTTTTTTTAAACCAAACACAGGAGTGGAGACAAAAGAAAGGAGAGACATCAGTCTATTCTTTATACCTTTCTTTCCTTTTGGATCCACTTCTGGGTTTGGCTTAAAAAAACTAAGTCAAAAACTGCATCAGAACTGCAAATGTGATCCTGACTTTAGGCTGAATTCACCCTCATCATTTTGTTGTGTTTTTGAGCCAAACTCAATTAAAAAAAAAAAATTAACAAAAAATGTAAAAAAATTTTTTTTACTCTTTTACTTTTACTAGCCTTGTTTTTTCTTATTCCACTCCACTTACTGTATGTAACAGCAAACAAAACAAAATAAAAGGTTCCATCAATAATATTCTGCAATCAATAAGCTCTAACAACAAAAAACAATCTCAATTTTTCAAGCTGTTTTTCCCAAACAAAAATTTTAGTTTCGGCATTGTCGATAATGTCAATTTACTTCCAAAAATGTAAACAGCGATTACCGTAAAAAATAGCAGAATAGAACAATTTCATTTTAAGTGCACTTTTTATTATTGCTATTAGTGCAGGAATTCTGGGAAAACACACAGTGAAATGGACTTAGTCAAACTTTTACTAGACAAATACTAGGTACAAAATTACAAAACATTCTCCTATTTTTTTTAGATGGAAAACATTTGTAAAGATTTTTTTTTGTCCCTTTGTGATGGCAAAACCTAATTTTACACAAAAGCGAATTAGTACCTTGTCAATTTGACCAAAAAGCACGAAGTAGCTCACTTTGACTTAAATACTATATTCAAAGCTGAGAGCATATTTTTTTCCATCGGCCCGTATACTTTTATTCCTAAAAAGAAAAAAAAATTACAATAACCGAAAAATTACAGGTAAGAAGTTCTTCTCATTCACAATGAAAACACTTTCCTACAATCAATATATAATCCTTGACTTCATTCTGAATCATACAAAATAAGTCGTAGAAAGGATTTTTTGGGGGTGTTTTTTAAAATTTCGAAGGGCAGCAGCTTTTAGTAAAATGGGACTATTGAATTATTGAGTTATTTTTTGCATCTTGCAAAGAATTGTTTTTATAATATAGAGCAGAAAGAACTATTAGTCAATCAGTATTTACTACTGTAAGGCCCTACGCACATGACCGCAGTTCTACGAATGCGTATCCGGGCTGTAGAAATGATCCGCAAAATATAGAACGTGACCTATTCCTGTCCGCAATTGCGGCACGGACTCGCCCATAGCAGGGGATTCCCCAAGAAAATGGCGCCTGAGTGAACATGTGACCTTTCCAAGAGATAGGGACGAGTTGGTAAATCATTTCTAGCCTTTTTTTTTTTTCGCGGATAGGTAAATACGGATACATTACCGACCATATTTTCAGACAGCGTGGCAGATATGCGGATGACTTGCGGATGACTACGGATCCGTATTTGAGGACAGTAAAAAAAAAAACTACGGTCATATGCATGAGGCCTAAAATTGTACTGGTTTGGCAACTGTTAGGCCCCATGCACACTAACGTATTTTTGCGGGTGAATTGCCGCCCCATTCATTTCAATGGGCCCATGCACACGACATGCATGGCCCAGGAGCCTGGACCGCAAAAAGATAGGACATGTCTTATTACGGCCGTGTTTTGAATTCCAGGCTTATAGAAAATAATGCACGCGGCCATGTGCACAGCCCGAGATTTGCGGGCGGCCCGCGGGTGACACTTCGCGGCCGTCCGAGCCGCAAATCACGGCCGTGCACACCACTACGGTCGTGTGCATGAGGCCTTCGTTTGACTATCACTGTGGCCCACCATGAACCCAGATAGAAAACAACAGAGAAAATCTAAATTTTGAGAATTAGGGCATGACCACACATGGCGGAATTCCTCCGCAACTGTCCGCATCCATGCCGCACAGAATCTGCGTTGCAGATTCTGCTGCGGATCTGCACAAAATGTGCAGTACATTGATGCGGACTAGCTGCTGCGGACTGCGGGAAAAGTGCTTCCCTTCTCCCTATCAGTGCAGGATAGAGAGAAGGGACAGCACTTTCCCTAGTGAAAGTAAACGACTTTCATACTTACCGGCCGTTGTCTTGGTGACGCGTCCCTCTTTCGGCATCCAGCCCGACCTCCCTGGATGACGCGCCAGTCCATGTGACCGCTGCAGCCTGTGCTTGGCCTGTGATTGGCTGCAGCCGTCACTTACACTGAATCGTCATCCTGGGAGGCCGGACTGGAGACAGACCCAGGGAGTTCTCGGTAAGTATGAACTTATATATTTTTTTACAGATACATGTATATTGAGATCGGTAGTCACTGTCCCGGGTGCAGAAACAGTTACTGCCGATCGCGTAACTCTTTCAGCACCCTGGACAGTGACTATTTACTGACGTCTCCTAGCAACGCTCCCGTCATTACGGGAGCCCCATTGACTTCCTCAGTCTGGCTGTAGACCTAGAAATACATAGGTCCAGCCAGAATGAAGAAATGTCAAGTTAAAAAAGCAAGACGCATCCGCAGCACACATGACATGTGCATGACAGCTGCGGACTTCATTGCGGAACTTTGAATCTCCATTGAAGTCAATGGAGAAATTCCGCCATGAGTCCGCCACTGCTCCGCAACAGACAGAGCATGCTGCGGACACCAAATTCCGCTCCGCAGCCTATGCTCCGCAGCGGAATTGTACGCATCGTGTAAACGAACACTGCTAAATTAAAGTGAAAGTCAATGGAGAAACGGCTCCGCTGCGGATTAACGCTGCGGAGTGTCCGCAGCGGAATTTAAGTGAAATTCCGCTATGTGTGAACCCGCCCTTAGGGTATGTGCACACACACTAATTACGTCCGTAATTGACGGACGTATTTCGGCCGCAAGTCCCGGACCGAACACAATGCAGGGAGCCGGGCTCCTAGCATCATACTTATGTACGATGCTAGGAGTCCCTGCCTCGCTGCAGGACAACTGTCCCGTACTGTAATCATGTTTTCAGTACGGGACAGTTGTCCTGCAGCGAGGCAGGGACTCCTAGCATCGTACATAACTATGATGTTAGGAGCCCGGCTCCCTGCACTGTGTTCGGTCCGGGACTTGCGGCCGAAATACGTCCGTCAATTACGGACGTAATTAGTGTGTGTGCACATACCCTTACTAGGAGATCAAAAAGTCAGAATCAGTGATGGTTCCGATTATGAATGAATTAAAGTTGTTGTCCTATCAGGATTCTCTACCTTTAGGATATATGAAGCTTATAGTAGGGGAGTCACTGCTCAAATCCCCCCTTTATTAGCCGGAGTAAAGAGAACACTGCGGTCAATTATTTATTGATACATTGTAATTCCACCTTTTATGCGGTTGCCACTTCTTAGCTGATCACCAGAGGGTCCATATTTAGAAAATAGATTGTCCAGATGGGACAACCCCATGAAGACTACATTGGAGTGGTTGGAATTGAAGTAATAGACTTGTGAAGATTGAATTTGCTCATTTTTGCTGAATTTAGATTGGAGGTATTTTAAAAACATCCAATATTTTGAATATTTTTATTATTAGTATTATTACTGTTTTTGTAGATCGAGGCAGTACAATTTCAAAATCAAGAAAGGAATTTCGGTAGTGATTAAAAACCGTAATGGATTTTATTAAAGGAGCACTCCAAGCAAAATGATTCAGTCTGCAGGGCCTGAGGGGGCCGAGCATGATTCACGGATTCTCTCGTTGGTTCTTAGCCATCTTCCTTGCCAGGCAAACCCAAAGGAATACATATCATAGAGGCAACCCAAACCCAAATTGCTGCTATGGGACCTTTGCCCAAACCTGGTTTGTCCCATTTTTGCTACTGGGTGGCGAATCTGTGCAGAACTTATCTTAAGGCTCATGGAAAGGGATATTCGGTTGTGGGTGGCAACACCTGGAACCAAAATGGGGGACCCAGTTTTAACCTTGCTCTGGGGTCCACTCTCTTCTATGTACACCGCTGGGCAAACAACAGCCACATGTCATATAATTCTACACACAGTGTTTTACAAAAATATTCAAGACAAAAAAAAAATAAAAAATTATGGATTACAAATGACACAGATTATGTTTTTAAACTAAATTTTAAAACTCCCATTCATTCATTGCCAGTAGATTTTTTTATTTTTTAAATAAAATGAAAAAATGATACTTGCATAAGTATTCAACCCCTTCAGAATAGTACTTGGTAGAACTGATTTTTGCTGCAATATCAGAGAGGGATTCGATCATTTTTCTCATTCCAAAATTTTAAAAAGTTGAAACTTTCATTTTAATTGGTAAAATTGATTCAATAAATCTGACGGAGGATCCTGCTGGCGTTAAGGTCACAATTTAAGTTCACATAAAGCAGAGGAAAGTGTAACGCCAACCTGGTTTTCCTGCTGTGCTATGATCGAATATTCCTCCTGGCAGCCAAGTGATAAATTATATCTGAAAAGGTGAGACGGTCTGCAGCGAGAGACAACACGCCGAACATGATATTACAGAAAACCAATTAAGACAATTACTTACAATACTCCTCGTTCTCTTGTTTATCAGACTAGTAAATTGTCATTAGAATACAGTTGCTACATATATATATATTATTTTTTGAATTTTTTTTTTACACCTATTTTGTGCTGTATAGGTGCCGGTCATACAACCCTTTAGGTCTAGACATAGATTTGTGTTGCGTGGCTTCAGTCACAAGGTGGGATTTGCATACATGCGGTTCTGCCACGTTGCAGCAAATATTGCACCATGAGTCGTCCCTTTGCCATTTCTTTGTCATAGATGCTTCAAGTTGCATCCATTATTGGTGAGGGGTTGAACAAATCTCGGTCGAACACAGGGTCAGTTGACTCTCCATCTAAGCCTACCCTTAAGGGTATGTTCACACGGCAGCGTCCGTAACGGCTGAAATTACGGGGCTGTTTTCAGGAGAAAACAGCTCCGTAATTTCAGCCGTAATGGCATGTTGAGGCGCTATTTCACTGCGTCCGTTACGGACGTAAATGGAGCTGTTTTTCCATGGAGTCAATGGAAAACGGCTCCATTTACGTCTGAAGAAGTGAGGGTATGTTCACACGAGGTCATTACGTGGGTAATTGACGGACATATTTCGGCCGCAAGTACCGGACCGAACACAGTGCAGGGAGCCGGGCTCCTAGCATCATAGTTATGTACGATGCTAGGAGTCCCTGCCTCTCCGTGGAACTACTGTCCCGTACTGAAAACATGATTACAGTACGGGACAGTTGTCCGGCAGCGCGGCAGGGACTCCTAGCATCGTACATAAGTATGATGCTAGGAGCCCGGCTACCTGCACTGTGTTCGGTCCGGTACTTGCGGCCGAAATACGTCCGTCAATTACGGATAGTATGACCTCGTGTGAATATACCCTGACAGGCACTTCTTTGACGCGGGCGTCTTTTTTACGCCCTGCCTTTTGACAGCGGGGCGTAAAAAAAATGACCGTCTGCACAGAACATCGTAAGACCCATTCTAATGAATGGGCAGATGTTTGCCGACGCTTTGGAGCCGCTATTTCGGAAGTAATTTGAGGCAAAAACGCCCGAATTACGTCCGTAAATAGTGTATGTGAACATACCCTTAAGGGTATGTTCATTTTTGTAAATTTATTGCTACAATGTATTAACAATAAAAAAGTGCCGCAACCGTGAAAATAGACTTTATTAAAATGCTCCCACTGTGTTGTGTATACAGCTCCTCTGCAGACCTATATGTTCCCATGGTTATAGACTAGAAACATACCCAGTGTCAAGTTCGATCCTACAGCCATGTGTGACTCCACTCCCTCTACCTCCTGTCTAAAATTGCAGGAAAACTTTGTCAAATCCGACACATGTGAATGAGGCCATAGACAGTAGAAGAGGAGATATAACTAGTGGAGTAATATGTAACTGCAGGACCGGACTCTACACAGGGTTTGTTTGTAGTCTATAAACATAATGAATCCAATTATTAGTTATATGAATGCCGTTCACTTAATTGATAATTTTACTGCCTGATTAGAACGATTAAAATTGAGTTTTAATAGTAAATTATAAAATATGGCTCATAAGGCCCAATTACAACATATGTTCAGGCTCAGACGAAATGGTCAGGGATAGGAGATGATAAAGCTCTCCTCTTATAGTATAAAGCCCTGACAACAACTTGCTGAGAAAAATGAATGATTCCAGCCCATGGCGGCCATTTGTATCAGAGTCGTGCACGAGCCGGGAGAAACAATGTTAGCACAAATATTGTGCTTAAACCGGCAACTAATTAATTCACACAATCCCTGATGATTTGTCACGCTTATCAGTGGCACTGAAACGCGTAGGGTTGTTACAAGTATTGCAGCAGTGATCGGAGTATCTTCTAGGAGCAGTCTTACAACTAGGACTGACTTCTTTCACTTTGACCATATGCTGTGAGCCCGGTGGGCTGGAATCATTCATTTTTCTCAGCAAGTTGTTGTCAGGGCTTTATACTATAAGAGGAGAGCTTTATCATCTCCTATCCCTGACCATTTCGTCTGAGCCTGAACATATGTTGTAATTGGGCCTTATGAGCCATATTTTATAATTTACTATTAAAACTCAATTTTAATCGTTCTAATCAGGCAGTAAAATTAGTCTATAAACATAATGACACATAGCTCTGCATAGGAGCTGTATACCCAAAACGATGGGAGATTATTTTTATCAAGACGATTTGCAAAGTAGCTTCATTGTTTATTTTATATGCAATGGAACAATCAAAAAATAATAATCCTGTACACACCCTCTTAGTGATACCCATAGTCGTCACACTCTCTACTCTCATACTATCGCTTGAAGATTATTGTTGTGATTGGGAATAAAGGTTGAGGAAGTTGCTTTCATTTATATTTTAGAGCGATACAATTGTTTGCAAAAGTATACATACCCTTTAAGATCACATAATAGTGTAACCCAGACAATTTATAGGAAGGATGTATATACTCTGTAATACTCAGTTATGCAGATATTATATACTGGAATGTATCTGCTCGTATATATTGGAGAACGGTTCTGATGCTGGGAGTCGACTAATGACCCCCGGAGTCTGAGAGACAAGTAATTTCATGCTGTACAGATCTAAGACATCTACTTGTAGGGGAGCAGTGACGCATGGCAGAGGAGGACGTTTGGCGTCTTTATAATTATTTGGCTTCTTCGTTTTGCTCCAGTTTAGTGCTCATCTGGTCATTTTAACATTTAGATCTGGAAGTGCTGAAATCCATGGGATCCCATCTCAAATATCAACATTGTGTTATATGGCCTCTGTAATGTAGATTAATGATGTATTTCAAGGGGTTTTCCTGGCTTAAAAGTAAAAATCTGGAAGCTGCCATACCCACCTATTAAATCCCCCTGCTCTATCTATCTATCTATCTATCTATCTATCTATCTATCTATCTATCTATCTATCTATCTATCTATCTATCTATCTATCTATCTATCTATCTATCTATCTATCTATCTATCTATCTATCTATCTATCTATCTCATATCTATCTATCTATCTATCTATCTATCTATCTATCTATCTATCTATCTATCTATCTCATATCTATCTATCTATCTATCTATCTATCTATCTATCTATCTATCTATCTATCTATCTATCTATCTATCTATCTATCTATCTATCTATCTATCTATCTATCTTTTTTTTTTCTATCATCTCATATTTACCCATCTATCTCTTATCTTTAAATAGATTCAAATATTAACTTGTATGCTTTTTATGTTATGGTATATATAAAGTTTTACTACGTTTTTATCTATATATAAAAAACGGAGTCATTTTGGAGCTAACCCTCCTATTTTTTACAGTTTTGTGTCTACAGCTCGAATGCAGACCTATGTGTCGCTATGGTTACAGCTCACAAGTAAACCCTGTGTGTAGTCTGCTCCTGCAGTAATGTGTAAGGCTGGTTTTACACGGTGCATTTTCGTTGCGTTTTGACACACATTTTTTTGTTTTGGTAGATAATCTCCCATGTCTATCAATGGGAGTTCATCAACCAAAGCAGAAAAATACAACAAAACCGCACCGTGAAGCCAGCCTTACCCTCTACCATCTGCCTCCTGTTCTACACTCTGTAGGTAGTCAGGAGGGAGGAAGTAACACACGACTGCAGGATCAGACTACACACAGGGAGGCTTGTAGTCTGTAACCATGGAGACACTATGGGGCCGTATACACAAAATGGTAGGATTTATTAATCAAGACTATTTACAAAGTTGAGATGCATTAAAACAATAAAAAATGGCTGCAGAAGTTTACACACCTTTTTATACAATTGTTTTTTTTATCACCATAGGTTAGATGTCTACTAGAATAGAGATGTCTAACTGTTAATATTACTATTGTGTGTGGATGGTGTGGAAGGGGGGGGGGGGGGTATTATCCAATCATCAGGAGCCATTGGGGAGCTTTAATAATAGAAAGTTTTTGTATCAGATCCATAACCCAGGGCAGGGCCGCCAGGCAGCCATGATGACTACACACTACTGAAAGTGTCTATGATTACCTCTCACTACACAAGGTAGCCATGATGACAACACTCTACATAAGGTAGCCATGATGACTACACACTACAGAAAGTGTCTATGATTACCTCTCACTACACAAGGTAGCCATGATGACAACACTCTACACAAGGTAGCCATGATGACAACACTCTACATAAGGTAACCATGATGACAACACTCTACATAAGGTAACCATGATGACAACACACTACACAAGGTAGCCATGATGACAACACTCTACATAAGGTAGCCATGATGACAACACACTACACAAGGTAGCCATGATGACAACACACTACATAAGGTAACCATGATGACAACACACTATACAAGGTAGTCATGATGACAACACACTACACAAGGTAGCCATGATGACCACACACTACACAAGGTAGTCATGATGACCACACACTACACAAGGTAGCCATGATGACAACATAATGACTACACATTACACAAGGTAGCCATGATGACAACACACTACACAAGGTAGCCATGATGACAACACACTACACAAGGTAGCCATGATGACAACACACTACACAAGGTAGTCATGATGACAACACACTACACAAGGTAGCCATGATGAAAACACACTACACAAGATAGTCTTGATGACAACACACTACACAAGGTAGCCATGATGACAACACACTACACAAGGTAGCCATGATAACATAATGACTACACACTACACAAGGTAGCCATGATGACAACACACTACACAAGGTAGCCGTGATGACGACGACATACTACACAAGGTAGCCATGATAACGACACACTACACAAGGTAGCCATGATGACAACACACTACATAAGGTAGCCATGATGACAACACACTACACAAGGTAGTCATGATGACAACACACTACACAAGGTAGCCATATTGACCACACACTACACAAGATAGTCATGATGACCACACACTACACAAGGTAGCCATGATGACAACACACTACACAAGGTAGCCATGATAACAACATAATGACTACACACTACACAAGGTAGCCATGATGACGACACACTACACAAGGTAGCCATGATGACGACACACTACAGAAGGTAGCCATGATGAGCACACACTACACAAGGTAGCCATGATAACAACACACTACACAAGGTAGTCATGATGACAACACACTACACAAGGTAGCCATGATGAGAACACAATACACAAGGTAGTCATGATGACAACACACTACACAAGGTAGTCATGATGACAACACACTACACAAGGTAGTCATGATGACAACACACTACACAAGGTAGTCATGATGACAACACACTACACAATGTAGTCATGATGACAACACACTACGTAAGGTAGCTATAATGACTACACACTGCACAATGTAGCCAAGATGATTACACAAGTTAGCCATGATAACAACATAATGACTACACACTACACAATGTAGCCATGATGACTATACACTACACAAGGTTGCCATGATGACAACACACTACACAATGTAGCCATGGTGACAACACACTACACAAGGTAGTCATGATGACAACACACTACACAAGGTAGTCATGATGACAACACACTACACAAGGTAGTCATGATGACAACACACTACACAAGGTAGTCATGATGACAACACACTACACAAGGTAACCATGACTATTACACACGGTAGCCATGATAACTACACACTAAACAAGGTAGCTGTGGTGACTACTACTAATGATTACATTTTGCTAACAAGTCTTGTATTGTTTTGTTTTTTTTGTTTGTTTTTTAGCAAATAACACCAAATAGGTCACAAAGTTGGAGTTATCCAAAATGTTGTTAGTTTTGAAAAACCGGAAAGTCAGTTTTCCAGATAACCCAGAGACAGAGCAGGAACAATCCGTGACGGCAGAGGAATTGTCACCTTATCGTGTTTTTACTGTCTTGCTCGCAGTACTAATAACCATCCAGATAAATTTAGATTTCTAATTATAAAAAGGGAATTAGTCCTCGGAGTGGAATATTTTTGCAGGCATGTAAAATGATCACCAAATTTGTCAATTAAAGTGTTTCCATTTCATTGGTACAAATTGCATTGAGCTCATAATGGTTTACGAGGTTTTTTATTTTTTTGAGTTTTCGCTTTATTTTGCGCTTATGTTCAGTGATAATGTTATATGTTTTGTATTATTGCATTTCATTTTAGAAACAAATCCTAGTAACTGCAAACACAGAAAATGAAGAGTCTTCTCAACCGTCTGTAACCTCGTCCAATCATTGTAATATTCCTGTATCATCCTCTGTGATTATTAGTGACATCATTTATAGCAAGATCTCTGCATCCTTTATATTATAAGACTTTATGAAGAGGATTATAAGTCTACCTGTCCAATTATTCTCAAACTTCTTTCTCATCCACTGCAAGAACCTTAAAGTTACATTAGCACAGTAGCTAGGGTTCTACTATTAATATAGGTCTCGCTTAAAGGGTGTGTATACTTTTGCAAAAAAATTTTGGTATTGCTCCATTGCATCTATAAAAAGAAACGAAGCAAATAGTCTTGATTAAAAATCTACTGTTTTATATCTACTGCTCTTATGAAGACCTCTGTGTCTCCATGGTTACAGACTACAAATAAACCCTGTGTGTAGTCTGACCCTGCAGTGATGTATTCCTCTACTTCTTCTGTCCCCTCTTCTACTTTCTGTAGGTTTAACAAGAATAAAAGCCGACATAGAGCAGCTGCTGCATTAACCTGGGGCACATAGGTCTGCATAGGGGCTGTATACACTAAACGGTAGGATCGTTTTAAACTAGACTAATTGCAAAGTTGCTTATTTTTTTTTCTTTGCTTTTAGATTGGTCTTAGCTAAAGAAAAAAAGAGTTGCAAAGTTTGCACACAAATTCGTGATCACAAGAAATCCTTCCAATGATATTAAGGACGCAATGTAGTCACAGTAACGACACAATTTTCTGTGTAGCCCTAGCCTTATCGTAACAGCTTTATCATGTAACTGAATGCCCGTCATGGTATTATATTTTATATACCCATCTCTTGATATTTATAAGCAACAAAGGGGCATTGCAAACTATTCAGATGAAGCAGAGCTGACGTTGTCATTGAGCTGTCTTTTATGTGCATTGCGATCATGAATCAGTAGGTAACTATAGAAAACCGAAAACAGCTTGGTAGCCCTACGAGTTGGACCAAATGACAAACACAGCTCCGCTTTATCTTAATTGGGTTGCCGTTTCTTTAAAACTGTGATCAAAGCTGAGAAGGAGTTCAGTACAACCTACCATGGCTGAATCAATAATCCTGATTATCCTGCTGTAACTGTGGTTAATGTCCGTGGGCCGTGCCTATTCTCTTATACTGGATTAGGTGTGCAACCATGTGAGTGTCTGCTGTCAGAAGATAAAAAGCACAGGTCCAGGAAAAATTAGGTTTTCACTAAATCATCGACTTCCTTGACTGCCGCCTTCTAAACAGTGGCATTCATCTGTTACAAAAGGCTTTGGAGTCAAATGGAAATATGGCATGAAAAATGAGGATGGGATCTCGAGGAGCTGGTAAATGTTCTATTTACCATGGCGGCACTCATACTCAGGAAGGTTAAGTGTCGACACTAGATACAAGTGGAGGCTGTAATACGCTCTTTCTGATTCATGATATGCGCTTCACTGCAAGAACAAGACACGAAGATGAAGAAAATGTATTTAAATCCATTTCCTTCATTTTTACATTCTGATCGCTGCATGTTATCCGTACATCATGGTTTTATCATCGTTCTGCTTTATGAGAGTTTTGGACTGCAGGGTGAGAAGGGGTTAAAGGGGTAAATTCCGCATTCAGAAAATAGAGGCTATTTTATGTATAATGAAAAGTTATACAACTTTCCAATATACTTTCTGTATCAATTTCTCACGGTTTTCAAAATTTCTGCTTGCAGTCATTGAATAATGATCTTCATTGTTTATTTCCAGGGGATGGGAATCTGTCCATGGTCATGTGGCATCACACAGGTAAAAAAGTCTGATACTGTACAAAAACTGTAACTCTCCCAGCACCTGTGTGTCCATCACATGACCAGAGACACATTTGTAGCTATTGGAAGTAAAAAAAATAAGCTTCCTATTGAATGACTGCAAGCAGATATATTGAAAACCATTAGGAATTGATACAGAAAGTATATTGGAAAATTGCATCATTTTTTAATTTACAAAAAAATAACATTTTGTTTGCTAAAACCAAAGCATCCCTTTAAGTGGAAGGTTGCCACCTGTTATTGGCAGGGGTAAGGTCAGGTGGTCTTAGTCCACCAATTATAGAGCCTGTAGTTTTTGGGTTGGACCTCTTTGACTACAAGGAAAGACTACATTCCCTCCCTTTAAAAAAAAATAATTAAATATGTATAAATATATTACCATCCATATTGGATTACTAATAAATCTTTGGCCGACTCCCATCCATTAAAGGGGTATTCCTGTCTTAGAATATGGCATATAGCTAGAATATGGCATAATATTATGGTTGGTGGGGGTCGGACTACAGAGACACACGATTATCCTAAAAATGAAGTGACATTTCTGATACAGACCTCCAAATCCCATGCTTCCTTTCACTCTAAGCCATAGAGTTAAATTCAAACAATTTAGCTGCCTGCAGTCACCACTAGGGGGAGCTCCCTAGATGCAGAGTTATGTAGTTCTCATTGAAATCCATAATTAATCCATCTGCAATAATCTCCTAAAATTCCCCTAGTGGTGGCTTCAGGCAGGCAGAATTTTATTATTTAACTTTATAACTTTGTGAATAGAATTTTGAGTTCTGTAACAATATTTTTTTTTTTAGCTCCGACCCATATAAAGAAATATTCTAAAAAGTTATTCTGGATAGAATTTTCAACATAAAAAGAAAATTGTGATGAAATGTGGACATCAACTTTAAGGTGGGTCTTAGATTCCAATTTGGTGCAGTGTGATTGGGAACTTCTACAGGCCGGCCCCCTATTTTTTACTGGATAATTGTAAAAATAATTTAAAATATAAAATTTGGATTTAGAATTAATTTTATTGTTTCTGTCCTGAATTTGTAATTTCGTTGGATAATGGAATTTTTGGAAAATTGTGTAACTTTTCATTATACATAAAATTGCATTCATTTTCCTAGATACTCACAGTCCAGGCTCTGCATATGCTATATCGTTTGTTTAGTGTCCACTGGTAAAATTACTCAAAAACGTCATCGTTTATTAAATAACACTGGGTTTGGTCCTCATACAAAAATTTTAAATGATTTTTTTTTTCTAATTTTAAATGGATTTTTAGTGAATTGAACCAAAATAAAAAAAGGTTCCTGGGCCTCATGTGCTGCCACACTCTTGGTTATTCGATGTGATGTTTACAAAAAGTTGCAGAGGAATGCGTGAAGTGATATCCATAATGCGCTTCTAATAGATGCAATGTTTTTTCTGTCCTCCTTACAGCGTCTTTAATGAACTGTTCCTCTCTTTTTGGATATTTGTGGGCCTGTTTCAGCGCATATTTAACAGCTTGTTATTCTAGTCTGAATGCAGCTGCCGGTTTGTCTTTTTTTTTGTTTGTTTTTTTTACTTACATTTGTGCAACCTCTAGTGAATTATGAATAAAATTAATAATGCAAAATGTAGGAAAAGTTATTTTTTTGTACCATAACACAATATTCATCAACAACTAAATTCCCAAGGTCCAGCGTGTTCATTCCCTTCACTGCATTAATACGGCTACGAAGTTCTTGCTGTTAAAGCTCGGTAGGACTAAAACTTTATAAGAAACCATTCAAATGCTTGTAATATAATTCAGGTACTCTATCTATCTATCTATCTATCTATCTATCTATCTATCTATCTATCTATCTATCTATCTATCTATCTATCTATCTATCTATCTATCTATCTATCTCATATCTATCTATCTATCTATCTATCTATCTATCTATCTATCTATCTATCTATCTATCTATCTATCTATCTATCTATCTATCTATCTCATAGCTATCTATCTATCTATCTATCTATCTATCTATCTATCTATCTATCTATCTATCTATCTATCTATCTATCTATCTATCTATCTAATATCTATCTATCTAATATCTATCTATCTATCTATCTATCTATCTATCTATCTATCTATCTATCTATCTATCTATCTATCTATCTATCTATCTATCTATCTATCTATCTATCTATCTATCTATCTAATATCTATCTATCTATCTATCTATCTATCTATCTATCTATCTAATATCTATCTATCTATCTATCTATCTATCTATCTATCTATCTATCTATCTATCTATCTATCTATCTATCTATCTATCTATCTATCTATCTATCTATCTATCTATCTATCTATCATCTATCTATCAATACTTTGGTTCTGACTCCTTTGATACAGGAAGATTGCAGCATTAAAGGTGGGACTCACTTCTACCTTCTTCTCTGACTGGCCATTAAGAAGGTCATTTAGTAGGACACGCTACCCCAATTGCTTAGTCTTGATAGAAAAATTTTCCCATGCCCTAATCTAAAGACATTTTTCCTAGTGAGAGGTTCCATTTAAGTGGACTTCATTTTGATTAAGTTTTAACAATAACATACATATATATTCAAAACGTAATAAAAATGATATATATACTAGTCCTTCTCAATGAATTAGAAAATCATTAAAAAGTGAATTTATTTCAATAATTCAATTTAAAAAAAGTGGAACTCATATATTCTATAGATTCATTACACACAGTGATCTATTTCCAGCATTTTTTTTTATTTGAATGTTGATGATTATGGCGAACAGTTAATGAAAACCCAAAATTTAGTGTCTCAGAAAATTAGAAAGTTGCAGATTGTAGCCTCCTGGTGTGACACTCTAATCAGTGAATCAACACAAAACACCTGCAAAGGTTTCCTAAGCCTTTACAAGGACGGCTCTGTTCTCAGTGTCCACAGTCCTGTTTTCAGATTAAATTAGATGTTGCATTTTATTTGGAAATCCAGGTCCCAGAGTCTGGAGGAAGAGTGGAGAGGCGTCAGTCAAAGTGTCTTGCGGTCCAGTGTGAAGGTTCCACAGTCAGTGATGGTTTGGGGGCCGTGTCATCTGCTGGTGTTGGTTCCACTGTGTTATATCAAGTCCAGAGTCAGCGCAGCGTCTACCAGGACATTCCCCAGCACTTCATGCTTCCCTCTGCTGACAAGCTTTATGGAGATGCTGATTTCATTTTCCAGCAGGACTTGGCACCTGCCCACACTGGCAAAACTACCAATACCTGGTGTAATAACCACAGTATCACTGCGCCTGATTGGCCAGCGAACTCGCCCGACCTAAACCCTATAGAGAATCTATAGAGTATTGTCAAGAGGAAGATGAGAGACCCCAGACCCAACAATGCAGACGAGCTGAAGACCGATATCAAAGCAACCTGGGCTTCCATACCACCTCAGCAGTGCCACCGGCTGATCGCCTCCATGCCACGCCGAATTTATAACACCTCAGCAGTGTCACAGGCTGATCGCCCCCATGCCACGCCGCATTCATAACAACTCAGCAGTGCCACAGGCTGATCGCCCCATGCCACGCCGCATTGATAACACCTCAGCAGTGCCCCAGGCTGATCGACCCCATGCCACGCCGCATTGATAACACCTCAGCAGTGCCACAGGCTGATCGCCTCCATGCCACGCCACATTGATAACACCTCAGCAGTGCCACAGGCTGATCGCTCCCATGCCACGCCGCATTGATAACACCTCAACAGTGCACCAGGCTGATCGCCTCCATGCGACGCCACATTGATAACACCTCAGCAGTGCCACAGGCTGATCGCCCCCATGCCACGCCGCATTGATGCAGTAATTCATGCAAAAGGAGCCCCAACCAAGTATTGAGGGCAGATACTGGACATACTTCTCAGTAGGCCAACATTTCATTATTAAAAATAATTTTTTAAATTGGGCTTATATAATATTCTAATTGTCTGAGGAACAACATTTTGGGTTTTCATTAACTGTTCCCATAATCATCAACATTAAAAGAAAAAAAAAGCTGGAAATAGATCCCTCTGTGTGTAATGAATCTATAGAATATAGGAGTTTCACTTTTTAAATTGAATTACAGAAATAAATAAACTTTTTGATGATATTCTAATTCATTGAGAAGGACTAGTTTATATATATGGATAAAGTTGCAGTTTAATTCAAGTTTCCCATTAGTGATTCATCGCTTTTCTAAGCTTTTGTTCAGGAGTTTAATAACCGCTCAGAACTTATCGCTTTTCGTATTTCCCTACATAACACAAGAAGGATAACAAATACCTTTAGCAAATCAAAAACAATAGTTTTCCGGTCTAAATCTCCAAACGTCATTCTATATCAAGGGTAAAAGTCTTGAGCAAGAGCGAACTGTGTAGGAAGGTTATGCAGATTATTCTGACACATGACAAAGATCTATTGTCACAAGACAATGCTCTGTACAAAGCTGGAACATATCCATTTGGCTTTTGGATGTTTCTGACTTTTGTGATCATTCAGTTGGGGCACTTGAGTAGAGTTGAGAAAATAAATACAAGGAGTTACAATTGTTTTCTTTATCATTTAAGTTTGTATAATAGTAGAAAAAGACATACATGGCAATTACATAGATTGACGACTGTGGGCCCCTTAGCCAAGATAAGATTTAGACCCTTTTCAGGTGCTGCTTGACACCAGCACACACTGGACTCCAGAACATTTTCTACTTCCTTCTTTGCTAAAATTGTAGCACCTGTGGAGCCCACACCCCTGTACAGGTTTTCACATCACAAGGACGAAACCAAACTGGAATGGGTCCTCTCTCCAGGAGTCTTATAACAGCTTCATGGGCTGACTCTATGGTATAAATGCCCTTGATGGAGGTTTTTGTAGAGGGTTGGAAAGCAGGTGATTCAAGTATCCTGCACTGTTAACCCGTTAGTGACCGCCCATTGGTGTTTTTACGGCGGCCACTAATGGGCTTTATTCCGATGCAGTAGCCTTTTTACGTCACTGCATGGGAATAAATAAACAGAGCAGGGAGCCATTAAATCTCTCTGCTCTCCACTACCGGTATCAGTATCCATCTCGCCCGTTTAACCCCTCAGATGCGGCGATCAATACCGAGCGCCGCATCTGAGTGGTTTTGGAGACAGGGAGGGAGCTCCCTCTCTCACCCCACCGTCACCGTGCATGTGATCGCAGAGTGCTGATGTCTTCAATGGCAGCCGGGGGCCTAATAAAGGCCCCCAGGTCTGCCTGTAGTAAATGCCTGCTAGGCCATTCCAGAGGTATGTCCTAGCAGATGCCTGTTCGTTTTACATGGACAGGCAGTAATACACTGCAATACAGAAGTATTGCAGTGTATTATAAAAGCGATCGGATGATCGCATAGCGAAGTCCCCTAGTGGGGCTAGTAAAAAAGTAAAAAAAAAGTTTAATAAAGTTAATAATAAGTAAAGTGAAAAAAAATTAAACACCCACGTTTTCCCCTTACAAAATGCTTTATTATTAACAAACAATTTTTAAAAAAAAAGTTACACATATTTGGTATTGCCGCGTCCATAACGACCCCGACTATAAAGCTTTTACATTATTTAACCCGCTCGGCGAACGGCGTAAAAAATAAAATAAAAAACAATGCAAAAATTTCTGTGAATCCTGCCTTAAAAAAATGTGATAAAAAGTGACCAAAAAGTTGCATTTACTCCAAAATGGTACCAATAAAAACTACAAGTCATCCCGCAAAAATAAAGCCCTCCTACAACTGCATCGGCAGAATAATAAAAAAAATGATGGCTCTTCAAATATGGAGACACAAAAACAAATAATATTGAAAAAAAAGTGTTTTTACTGTGTAAAGTAGTAAAACATAAGAAAACTATATAAATTTGGTATCGTTGCAATCGTAACAACCTGCTGAATAAGGTTATTATGTTATTTATACCACACGGTAAACGGCGTAGATTTAGGACGCAAAAAAGTGTGGCAAAACTGATGTTGTTTTTCTATTCCCCCCAAAAAAAGTTAATAAAAGTTAATGAATAAAGTATATGTACCCCAAAATTGTGCTATTAAAAAATACAACTTGTCTCGCAAAAAACAAGACCTGATACAGCTATGTCGACGCAAAAATAAAAAAGTTATTGCTCTTTGAATGAGACAATGGAAAAACTTAAAAGATAGGCTGGTCATTAAGGGGTCAATACAGTCAAACAAGGCAGGAAACAAGCAGGTGGGTTTTATTTTGAGTTGGCTATAAAGGGGTATTTCAGCTGATAACACTTATCACCTTTCAACATAGTAGGAGATGCATGTTAGCTTGGCTATGGTTGGACCACTGGGACCCCACCAATTGCTAAAATTGTGAAGAGTTGATAAATGTCTGCTGGGAATTTTATTTCATGAATTTTTCCTGAGTATCCATTCATAGGCAATAGTGATCATAAGCAGAAAAATCTTGGCAGAATTTGAACCCAAAAACTCCTTTGTCCCAGGCAGCAGCTTTTCTCACTGGGGCTGCAGGATATCTCCACTACTGAATCTGTTGTCTAATTTCTCTTGACTTGTGCCTCTCTGGATTCCTTGTCATTATTGCCTGATTGGTCTCAACTTTTTGGCACTTTTTCCTTGCCAGACCATTGAGCTTTCTACCTGAAGTATAGTTCCTTTCTGCCTGACGCTACAACTTTTGCTGCTCATTTGTGTACCAAACTTGGATTGTTTCCAGACCACGTCTCTTCCTAACACTACAACCTGTTGCTTATCTGTGTAACTAACTTGGATTGCTTCAAAACCAGGCCTCTGACTTACGCTACCATCTGTTGCCGCTTATCTGTGTACTGAACTTGAATTATTTCCTGACCCCGTGTCTGCCTCATGCTACAACCTGTTGCCACTTATCTGTGTACCACACCTGGGTTGTTACTTGATTACTCGTGCTATTATCACTCCACCCTCCCCCCTGCCAGATCATTTCAGCCACAGGAAACCAAATCTGCAGCAGACCTTGACAAATTTATGGTCTGGAAGTGGAATTCAGATTACCGACTGTCTGTATACCATTATAAAATAGTTATTGTACTAAATGATCATGTCTGTTGTTAGATGGGTCATTCTTGAACGATTGGTGGTAGAGACATTGGAATTGTTGGTCTCTTTCAGCCTTTTAATTGGTTGTCCTAAATAGACAACCTCTTTTCTGAATTCAGAACCCATGGTGATAATCTGATTACTTGGACTCGCCAAGTCATACCTAAAGTGTTGCTCTTCGCAGTGACTCTCCACTTTAGGGAGGCTCCAAGCAAGAGAACCCCCTCTAAGATGTAGACCCACACAGTGTGTGTGACTGCTAGACTATGGGTCAGGACATCATCCAAAAGTTTCTGGTGGAAACATTCAAAAAATGGGTAACCCTACTTACAACTTTTGGTCAAATAATCATTTTATCTGTGGTATGTGGTATTAAAGATGGGGGGCAATTAGAATTTTTAGTTTTGGTCTTCGAAGAGCTCCAGTCATTTCCTAATTTTACATTAATGACCCTACTCTTCTGTAGTACACCAATAATCATGAGTCAAGATCAGGGCCGAGACGACAAAGGCAAAGTAGGAGGTGGCTTTTTTGGGGGGTGCAATTGATAAAAATTTTTTCCCTTAAATGCCCTTAAATTTAAAAATTGTCTATGGTCAATCAGACACTGTGTCCGACTGGCAAATAATGCTATAGGTACCGGGACCAAACCCTGTTGAGGGAATAGGCTGTAAAAAGAGACGGAGGCATTCTGTAGCCAATCTTAAGATAAATACCACATTTCCTATTTTCCATCTTTTGTTTTAACATTTTGCCCGCTCTGGGTGGAGTTTAGTTGTCACCTGACTGTGTGCACTTGACAACTTATGCCATTGTAGGGCAAGAGAGTGACACATTTTCCACGTCTTGGGGAGAGCAGCTGCAAGTTGCTACAATGTTGAAGCCATCCTGTTACAGCAAAGACCAGTAACGGAGGCATAACTTTGTAGCTTTTTGCCATTTATAACATTGGTGTCGTCTTACGGGACAGAGGGGGCTTTAGGGCCCCTCAGACACCAGGTCCCGAGTGCTGCTACCGCTTTCCCCCCTATAGCTACCTACCTTCCTAGTGTTATATAATTATTTTCTGAGTCAATATTGTAATAGTAGTAGCATTAAGTGGTTCACATCAGGGCACTTGCCAGCGCGCCAGTCTATCTTCATCTCTTCACTAAATCTTTCATCAGTATAAATCTCTCCTTTCATTTATTTCACACTAATGAATAATCTATAGAATTTCCAATAATTAGCCTTAATGATTTCCAGGAAAATATTGTTGCTGGCGCGGTTGCATATCCAGAGCATAAATTTTAATCATTTAATAGATTGTATAATATCATTCAAGGCCATATATATTGTTTTATGACTTAATAGCTGGAGACTAAATGTCCATTTTATATCTCCACGGGGCTCAATTCTCCCCGGGGAGTATTCAGGGCACGGTAGGTGTCCTGAAGACGTCATACCAGATACATTATCGGGCCCTATCCTCTTATTGTGTGATAACAATAGACCAGAGAAGGCAATGGTTGTGTGCAGCACTAAGAGCTACTCCGCCATAATTTTTTACGGGAAATCATTAATAACAATAATTGTTCGTTTTAAAGCACCAGTGATGTATAATTCATCTGTTCATAGACATCATGAGAATGGTTAATGAAAGGACTAGAAAATAGCTTTTCAACAATTATCTGTGTGTTACTAAAACATACTTTAAAGGGTAAGTACTGTTTTGAAACCAATTATTGCTCCAATGCATCTAATTAAAAAAATTAAGCAAATTTGCAAACTGTGTTGATTTAACATATCTTACCGTTTTGTGTATACAGCTCCTATGCCAACATATGTGTCCCTATGGTTTCAGGACACAAAAAAAACTCTGTGTATAGTCTGATTAAAAATGAATCAACTTTGCAAATAGTCTTGATTTCAAATCTCTTACTGTTTTGTGTATACAGCTCCTGTGCAGACCTATGTATCTCTCTGGTTACAGACTACAAACAAACACTGTGTAGTCTGATCCTGCAGTCATGTGTTGTTTTCTCCCATCTGCCTTCTCATCTACTGTATGTAGAAGAGGGGGCAGATGGGAGTGAAGTAACGCAAGACTTCACGTGAAATGTATGGCAGCCTGTAGCTTCCCTTGATAGTAGCAGTTGATTGACTCACCTGCAGTGATCAGCATTTACAATAAGAGTCGGCAAGATGGGACTACTTCTTTATGATGGCCATATACATGTCAATTTGCCCAACCAGCATTCTGATATTTTTCAGTCCTTGGATGCTATTTGGTAAATCTTAGAAGGAAACAACAGAATTACAGTGGTTGTCGTCTTTGGAAATTCCATTTTTGTAGAAAGGGGCCATCAAAGATAAATTGATCACAAGACATCCTGCTGTTTAGACCTGCACCAATCATCTGTAATCTGCAGGGAAAGCTGGTAGCAAGTGTTCAATTCTCCCTGCAGTGCCACCACAGGAGAAATGGAGAATTACATGGTACTTATTGAAATCAATGGCTGTCCATGTATTTCAAGAACATGCTAACGCACCAGTTGGACAGGAATCACACTCAGGTTTTGGTTTAGGCATAGCTTTCTTGCATACTACAACAATTAGCACACTCAGTAAGTTTAGTAGGAGCCGAGCCTGGGGATCTCAACCTCGATCGGCTGCGCCAAAGACCTGCATCTGACTGGACTCCAGTTCACAGTGGGGCTACCCACTCCCCAGCAGAATACCAATAGCAAATCAACCAACCAAACCAACCAACCAACCAACCAACATTGTTGAAAAACTTGAACGTCAGGGTTACAATTTTCTATTGAGTTCTTGAGGAGAGGGGTAACCAGTGCAATGACTGGCAAATAGATGCCGTGCTAGTGGAGCGCTTTGTAGGAAAGATTAATTTGGCAGCTCCACTCACTATAGATTGTAATGGACGACTAGGAATGTGTTGCAGAAATCAAGGCGTGAGATTATGAGAACTTGTATAAGGTTTTGGCCGTGTCCTAGATTAAAGGAACGGGTCAATGCAGGAGATGTTTTTCAGGTGAAAGTAACAGGATTCGTAGATTGCCCTAAAGGGGTTGTAGAATGCTAGAAAAATGGGTCTGCCCCCCCATAAACAGCGCCACCCTTGTTCATGGGCTGTGTCTGGGATTGCAGCTCAGCTTAAGTCAAGTGAATGGATTTCTTCTGCAATACCGGACAGCCCATGGACAAGAGTGGTGCTGTTTTTGGTAAAAACAATAAATTGAGCAAACAACAAGACTGAATCACAGGGACACCTCGACAACAGGATTATGGTACAAGACAATAGTTGTATTGACTGAAATATATGTTAATATCTTGTTAGATGGTGGGAATATTAGAAGTTAGTGGCCAGGTTTAGCTTCAGAGAAGACACCAGAAGACTTCCAACTCTTTTCCTCTCCAACAGGGGTAGATACTACAGAGGTAATCTATGCACTTTGTGGAAGGGTACCAGTCCTATTTACCTTTCCTATGTGGCTTCCCACTTCATCCCAGTCATTTCAGTACACAAGTGGGGGGAAAAAGTAATTTTCTCTCTCACAAAGATAGAAAGGAGCATGACCTAAAGTCTCTGCACAGCCCGGGCCAGGGTTGGCTCTGTGCTTTACCGAGGGCTCTAGCCCCTTTACTGCAGCTTCCCAGTGGTCACAGCCCCACTAATCATATGTAAATGATGGCAAATTCTACTAATAGGAACCCCCCTTTAAATTTCCCAACAGCATCTCTGCTTTTGCAATTTCTTGTTTATTTATAAAGGGAGCAAACCAGAAGTTTAGCTAGCAAAAGGGGGCTCCTAGCCTAATTACATAAAGGGACCCACCTACCAGGGCTCCAGATTTCAATGCCAGTGAGACGAAGATTATCCTACATCTAGCAGACATGCTGCAAGATAGGCAAGTCTTCTAAGAAATCCGTAAGGGGAGTATCACTGAATGTGGTTATGGGGGGTTTGCTCAAAATGCTGGATGTGATTATACTGGGGGGGGGGTATGCCGTCATCTGATTATATCGGAGGAGGGAGTTCTATGGATAAACTGCTTTTGATTAATTATACTGGGGGGTTGGGGGCCCAGTCAGTCCTCGGATGTTTTTTTGCCCCTACCTGCGCATCTAGAGCGATCCCAATGATATGTATATATTATGCAGTTCTGTAAGGCACAGGGCTTGTACGGAGGCACGGAGGACCTTCAATCCTGTACTATGGAGCTATAGGCACTTTGTGAGCCATCATATCAGTATGGGGCCATATTATGGGGTTATTCTTGCTCTGTAATATGGCATCTATTGGTATATGGAACTATGGAAATCAGAGGCATATGGAGTTACAATATTGCGCTATAGACTGCTATAGGTGCCGTACTACACAGGTTGTGGAGAGCTGTAATACAGTCATTTCCACGAGCCATAAGATGAAGGGTAAATTCATCAAAAGTAAAATTTTCCCATAAATATTGGACTTTAATCAAGAAACCTATTCCAGTCTCCACAGATCACGTCAGTAAGCGATAATAAGAAAAGTATTAGAAAAAATATATTCTCGTCTGTATAATCCTCTACTTACAAATATTCTTTTTTTCATAGTTTTGCTGCAGGTGAAATTAATATACATCTGGAACGATCCCGCCTTGTTACGGAGCTGTTATTTGGCTTTTGTGCCGTAAAAGTGACATTCACCTATAATTTATGAGGCTCATACAATTATCTGTTATCGCTGCTTAAAATGATTATGTCTACAAAAAAAATATACGATGTAACCAGCATGCTGTAATCTCTGATTAATTATCCTCTACTATCTTAAGAGTCTGCCAGCCAATGGTGACGGGCCCTGTAAAAATAGCCCAAAGCGTCTGCATGGAAAGGTTAGTACAGCACATTCAAAGAATGTGAACTGCAGGTTAATGACATTCGCATAAGACGTTGCATGAGGACTCATCGGACAAGTACTTCTATAAAGTTGGGTTTAATAAGCACTTGCACTTTCATTAATTTAATATCTCTATGAAATAAACACAAATTCTGTTATTTATTTTAAAGGACCACTAAACCTTAAAGGGTATCACAACTTTGGTAGAACAGTTTACATAATAAGTTGAGCAACTTTGTAAATATATGACATTACTAATCTCGCACTGATCCTGAGTTACATCCTGTATTATACTCCAGAGTTGCACTCACTATTCTGCTGGTGGAGTCACTGTGTACATACATTACATATCCTGTACTGATCCTGAGTTACATCCTGTATTATACTCCAGAGCTGCACTCACTATTCTGCTGGTGGAGTCACTGTGTACATACATTACATTACTTATCCTGTACTGATCCTGAGTTACATCCTCTATTATACTCCAGAGCTGCACTCACTATTCTGCTGGTGGAGTCGCTGTGTACATACATTACATTACTTATCCTGTACAGATCCTGAGTTATATCCTGTATTATACTCCAGAGCTGCACTCACTATTCTGCTGGTGGAGTCACTGTGTACATACATTACATTACTTATCCTGTACTGATCCTGAGTTACATCCTGTATTATACTCCAGAGCTGCACTCACTATTCTGCTGGTGGAGTCACTGTGTACATACATTACATTACTTATCCTGTACTGATCCTGAGTTACGTCCTGTATTATACTCCAGAGCTGCACTCACTATTCTGCTGGTGGAGTCACTGTGTACATACATTACATTACTTATCCTGTACTGATCCTGAGTTATATCCTGTATTATACTCCAGAGCTGCACTCACTATTCTGCTGGTGGAGTCACTGTGTACATACATTACATTACTTATCCTGTACTGATCCTGAGTTACATCCTGTATTATACTCTAGAGCTGCACTCACTATTCTGCTGGTGGAGTCACTGTGTACATACATTACATTACTTATCCTGTACTGATCCTGAGTTACATCCTGTATTATACTCCAGAGCTGCACTCACTATTCTGCTGGTGGAGTCACTGTGTACATACATTACATTACTTACCCTGTAGTGATCCTGAGTTACACCCTGTATTATACTCCAGAGCTGCACTCACTATTCTGCTGGTGGAGTTACTGTGTACATACATTACATTACTTATCCTGTACTGATCCTGAGTTATATCCTGTATTATACTCCGGAGCTGCACTCACTATTCTGCTGGTGGAGTCACTGTGTACATACATTACATTACTTATCCTGTACTGATCCTGAGTTACATCCTGTATTATACACCAGAGATGCACTCACTATTCTGCTGATAGAGTCACTGTGTACATACATTACTTATCCTGTACTGATCCTGAGTTACACCCTGTATTATACTCCAGAGCTGCACTCACTATTCTGCTGGTGGAGTCACTGTGTACATACATTACATTACTTACCCTGTACTGATCCTGAGTTACATCCTGTATTATATTCCAGAGCTGCACTCACTATTCTGCTGGTGGAGTTACTGTGTACATACATTACATTACTTATCCTGTACTGATCCTGAGTTACATCCTGTATTATACTCCAGAGCTGCACTCACTATTCTGCTGATAGAGTCACTGTGTACATACATTACATTACTTACCCTGTACTGATCCTGAGTTACATCCTATATTATACTCCAGAGCTGCACTCACTATTCTGCTGATAGAGTCACTGTGTACATACATTACATTACTTACCCTGTACTGATCCTGAGTTACACCCTGTATTATACTCCAGAGCTGCACTCACTATTCTGCTGGTGGAGTCACTGTGTACATACATTACATTACTTATCCTGTACTGATCCTGAGTTATATCCTGTTTTATACTCCGGAGCTGCACGCACTATTCTGCTGGTGGAGTCACTGTGTACATACATTACATTACTTATCCTGTACTGATCCTGAGTTACATCCTGTATTATATTCCAGAGCTGCACTCACTATTCTGCTGGTAGAGTCACTGTGTACATACATTACATTACTTATCCTGTACTGGTCTTGAGTTACATCCTGCATTATACTCCAGAGCTGCACTCACTATTCTGCTGGTGGAGTCACTGTGTACATACATTACATTACTTATCCTGTACTGATCCTGAGTTACATCCTGTATTATACTCCAGAGCTGCACTCACTATTCTGGTGGTAGAGTCACTGTGTACATACATTACATTACTTATCCTGTAAAATTGACACCTGTTATTCCAAAGAATGAAGGACTTCACCAATTTATCTCCTCACTGCTATCATTTTGAACAAGCCCCTTTCCGTTAATGATTAAATTCCTCAGAATGAGCGGAATTCATGTCCTAATTGTTGGCTCTGTTATTTTTCTACTATTCCACTACACTTACAAGTCAATTATTTGCTATGTAGGAATATCACTTCTACCAAAAACATTGATTGTTCAGGTTAATGATGTTGGACTGCTATCTTTTTGAACACTACTGTACATTACATTACTTATCTTATACTGATCCTGAGTTACAGACTGTGTTATGCTCCAGAGCTGCATTCACAATTTTACTGACTTCAGTGGTAAAATCTCCCACTATTCTCTGCTTGTTCTGTGTCTACCCAGAGCTCGCTTTGTTAATTTGTCTTGTACAGTAATGTGATTGAGGGAAAACAAACTGTTCATATGCACTATAGGAGCTCAGCTAAGCTTGTTAGGGGTGCGTCCACTTACTGACTGGCATGTTGACTGTTTCCATGGCTGGCCTTATGTTGGATGGAGCCCTGTGCGGTGTCTTCTGTACCCCTATATGGTGTACTGTCATACCAGTGCACAAAATAGCAAACAGTGTCTAATTACAGAGTATGGTGTATATAACTGTGTCATATATGGCAAAATAATGTCCATACTCCGATATTGTCACATAAATAATAATTCGAATCAGTGCCGTCACCACCACAGCAATGTAGCAGTGCCACAAAATATACATTCCACAATACTCAAAATAATACTAACACATACAGTGCCCACCTAACACCGCCATACATAATCTAATAACAGTGCTATAAAATGATGTAATAATACTGCTATTCCTGTAATATTACCATTTAGGTCCTCTAAAGCAGCCCATACAGAAGGGGCAGCTGATGCGCCCTGTGTGACCACACAAGTCGCACACACCCCTAATGCCAGCCCTGACTGTTTACAATGACAACAAGCAGAATTGTGAATTCAGCTCTGGACTACAATACAGCCTGTAACTCAGGATCAGTACAAGATAAATAATGCAATATATTTGCAAAGTGACTTAACTTTTTATGCACATTCCATATATATATATATATATATATATATATATATACACATATGTATATAAACTATAGGGTACCCAACATACCCTTTAAACATTATAAAGATGTCCCCACACACATATATTTATAGTTAAAGTGTAGCTAAACGTTCGACAAACTTCTGACATGTCATAGTGACATGTCAGAAGTTTGGATTGGTGGGGGTCCGAGCACGGAGACCCCCACCAATCGCTAGAATGAAGCAGCATGTGAGTGCTCAGCCACTTCGTGTCTGTTCGGCTATTTCCGGAAATAAATGTATCGGTGTACGGACTCAATAGAAAGTCTATGAGCCCGTACTCCGATACATCGGCTTTCCGGAAAAAGTCGAACAGACACGAAGCAGCTGAGCGCTCACACGAACACTTCAGCTGCTTCGTTTTAGCGATTGGTGGGGGTCTCAGTGCTCGGACCCCCACCAATCCAAACTTCTGACATGTCACTATGACATGTCGGAAGTTTGTCGAACGTTTAGATACTTTAAATTCCGATAATCTAGTAATGGCCCTAGTAGTCTGAATTGCAGTGAACTGGATTGTTTTTACTTATTCACACATCGATTTGCCTCTTTTGACCAATGCATTATTAAAATCCTTTTATAAATTAGTGCTACCGGCCCTTTAAATTGCAAGAGTTTTTACTATCCTCACAGAGTGAACAGTATTATATTCTGTTTTGGGATACACAGAAGCAGCCGAGATACGTGGACCCAGTCTGAGAAACGAGGGAACGGAATATTTATGTTGCAGTATTAAGATGTGCTTACTATGTGTGATGCAGGTTTGGCAGCAATGTTCTCCTTCTCGGTACCCAGCAGGGAAAAGATCTACACCTAAACATCTACTCCGAAAGTCTGCCTCATTCATCCAGGCGCGGCGTTCTTCCCACACATGCCGGCTAACACATTTGTTGGCTGCTATTTTTCTCTATAGATTTGAAGCCAACATAACCTCTGCTCAATGCACTAGAACAAAACTGCACATTTCTTGTGCCCATTTCTATTTTTTACCTGTCTGTAAATTAAGAAAATGAACATATGTTGTGATTATAGTATTTTAAAGATGTAACTCGACTGTCGTCGGCAGTGGGAGGCTGCACAAGACCACCCAGGGGAAAAAAGTAGTGTAGCCTTCAGGGGCTTGTCCGGTTTAGAAAATCCACTTCCATACACCTTATTAGAGAATTAATTAATGAAGGGGGTCCTATGTTCATGGTCCTTATCTCTTGGCCAGAGTGGAAACCAGTTACATAGAGTGTCTCTCTCTCTCTCTCTCTCTCTGGAGGACCTGTCCTGTATTACACAGACAACACATTGATATAAATGGACACAGTGTAATGCTTCATTTCCCCTATGGTGGAGCTGCGGGGAAACTGAACACTTCCTGCCAGGTTTCCCCACAGAATGCAGCTGATCACTGGAGTTTCAAGGGGGGAAAATTTTTGATCAGCTTATTGTAAAGGGACACTTCTAACAAGTAGGGATTGTCCAACGTGGAGAACAACTTTAAAGGGCGACTTACATCAAAAATTATTTCTGGTGAGAAAATTAACTGCCCTCTATGCACAAAAATATAACTACTATAATACTGCCCCTATATACAAGAATATAATTACTATAATACTGCACCCTATATACAAAAATAGAACTACTATAATACTGCCCCTATATACAAGAATATAACTACTATAATGCTGCCCCTATATACAAGAATATAACTACTATAATACTGCCCCCATATACAAGAATATAACTACTATAATACTGCTCCTATATAAAAGAATATAACTACTATAATACTGCCCACTATATACAAGAATATAACTACTATAATACTGCCCCCTATATACTAGAATATAACTACTATAATGCTGCCCCCTATATACAAGAATATAACTACTATAATACTGCCCATTATATACAAGAATATAACTACTATAATACTGCCCATTATATACAAGAATATAACTACTATAATACTGCCCCCATATACAAGAATATAACTACTATAATACTGCTCCCTATATACAAGAATATAACTACTATAATACTGCCCCTATATATAGGAATATAACTACTATAATACTGCCCCCTATATACAAGAATATAACTACTATAATACTGCCCCTATATACAGGACTATAACTACTATAATACTGCCCCCTACATACAAGATTATAACTACTATAATACTGCTCCCTATATACAAGAATATAACTACTATAATACTGCTCCCTATATACAAGAATATATCTACTATAATACTGCTCCCTATATACAAGAATATAACTACTATACTACTGCTCCCTATATACAAGAATATAACTACTATAATACTGCCCCCTATGTACAAGAATATAACTACTATAATACTGCCCCTTATATACAAGAATATAACTACTATAATACTGCCCCCTATATACAAGAATATAACTACTATAATACTGCCCCTATATAAAGGAATATAACTACTATAATACTGCCCCTATATACAAGAATATAACTACTATAATACTGCCTCCTATATACAAGAATATAACTACTATAATACTGCCCCTATATACAGGAATATAACTACTATAATACTGCCCCCTATATACAAGAATATAACTACTATAATACTGCCCATTATATACAAGAATATAACTACTATAATACTGCTCCCTATATACAAGAATATAACTACTATAATACTGTCCCTATACACAAGAATATAACTACTATAATACTGCTCCCTATATACAAGAATATAACTACTATAATACTGCCCCTATATACAGGAATATAACTACTATAATACTGCCCCCTATATACAAGAATATAACTACTATAATACTGCCCCTATATACAGGACTATAACTACTATAATACTGCCCCCTACATATAAGATTATAACTACTATAATACTGCTCCCTATATACAAGAATATAACTACTATAATACTGCTCCCTATATACAAGAATATATCTACTATAATACTGCTCCCTATATACAAGAATATAACTACTATACTACTGCTCCCTATATACAAGAATATAACTACTATAATACTGCCCCCTATGTACAAGAATATAACTACTATAATACTGCCCCTTATATACAAGAATATAACTACTATAATACTGCCCCCTATATACAAGAATATAACTACTATAATACTGCCCCTATATACAGGAATATAACTACTATAATACTGTCCCCTATATACAAGAATATAACTACTATAATACTGCCCCAATATACAAGAATATAACTACTATAATACTGCCCCTATATACAAGAATATAACTACTATAATACTGCCTCTATATACAAGAATATAACTACTATAATACTGCCCCCTACATACAAGAATATAACTACTATAATACTGCTCCCTATATACAAGAATATAACTACTATAATACTGCTCCTATATACAAGAATATAACTACTATAATACTGCTCCCTATATACAAGAATATAACTACTATAATACTGCTCCCTATATACAAGAATATAACTACTATACTACTGCTCCCTATATACAAGAATATAACTACTATAATACTGCCCCTATATACAAGAATATAACTACTATACTACTGCTCCCTATATACAAGAATATAACTACTATAATACTGCCCCTATATACAAGAATATAACTACTATAATACTGTCCCCTATGTACAAGAATATAACTACTATAATACTGCCTCTATATACAAGAATATAACTACAACAATACTGCCCCCTATGGACAAGAATATTAATCTGAAAATGTAGGGTCTTTTTCAAATTGTAATGGAACTGCTCTTCTAAGCATAAAAACCCTTCTCGGTAAAACTCTTCCCCGAGCATTTTGGATGATACACCCTACGCTTGTAATGTATTTAGTCTTTTCCTGTGTTATAATTCTCTTGGTCACTGAAGCTTTCCAAGTCTTTCCTGCACTTACCCAATGGCACAGACACCGTTTCCAAAAAAGCGATTATTTGAGAGCTCTTAAGCTGAAGCTCGTTCCTGGCATGTATCAGTGCACTTTGCCTTGATTCCTGATTTGTGATACAGAACAAAACCGGTGTTGATCATTCTTCCACTAAAGCATGTCAGGTGCGAGTCGTGAATGTAATAACAGATGACATTTTCAAGTGACTGCTATCGTCAAGAATTGCAGGCAGAATAACGGTGGCATAGGTGTCCATACTGTATTGTTATGCCGATAATTCGTGTTCCAGAGTATGTCACATGGCTGGGAATCAAATGCATTTTTCCACCATCTGTTTCAACTCTTCTGTAAAGATGTTTTGCTGTTCTGCCGTTGCGATCTAAATATGGCTGACTATTTGACTTGCCTAAATCACTCATTGTCCCAGCGCACAGAAGGGACAAACCCGGCTGTTGGCTCCTTTGCTGTCTGGATACAAGAATTTAATTTCCATGTTAACCATTCCTTTATCAAAATGGTTAAAGATGAAATACAATATAGGATTTATATATTTTTTGGTTATTATGTGATAAAAATATTCTTGATGCTTTTAATGGATGATTGATGGATGATTGGATGAATGGTTGATTGAATCAATGGATGGATGATTGGATGAATGGTTGATTTAATCAATGGATGATGATTGGATGAATGGTTGATTGAATCAATGGATGGATGGATGGTTGGATGAATGGTTGATTGAATCAATGGATGGATGGATGATTGGATGAATGGTTGATTGAATCAATGGATGCATGGATGGTTGGATGAATGGTTGATTGAATCAATGGATGGATGGATGATTGGATGGATGGTTGATTGAATCAATAGATGGATTGATGGATGAATGGATTACTGGTTGGTTGGCTGGATTAATAATTTATTTAGATGGATGATTGCAAAGGTGTAACTTGAAGCTCCTCGGCCCCGATGCAAAATCTGTAACTTGGTTCTCCACCTACCATGGGCCATTTATAATTTCTTCTTTCTTAAGAACCCTCAGGCACCAGGGTCTAGGAGCGACTATTAGTTCTGCACACCCTAGAGCCATGCCACCAGATGGTTGGAGACATTGATGATTGGTTAAATGATAGGTTGCATAAGCGTAACTAGGGCCCAGGGGTTGAGGGAACCCTCTCAGGTGCAAGAACATTGTTGCTTTTTGAAAAGGAATAACACATTGGTGACTTTTTGCTATCTATCACTACTATGATGGTTCTCTGATATATGGCTTTATTATCCATACCTTTATTTATTGTTACTTGTGCTGCTATTTTAGTTTCCTGTCACTAAGGATTGGGTGCCCATCTCAATTTCTATAGGGCTCTAGGAATTCTAGTTCTGCCCCCAGATGGATGGATGGATGGACGTGAGAGTGTATATGCCTATGAGGCACCCTCTATAGCTACTATGGGGCCCATGAGAAGGACCAACTCGCTGTAGCTCTATCTCCCTTTTCTATGGCATTTTACGTGTTAAAATATACTGTACACGTAAGCTAATTATTATTTAAAACATTTTTGTTTTCAACCATTATTAGAAACATATTGGTAAACGCCCATGCTTAAATGGATTTGTATGTTGCCATACTAAATGTGCCATATTGTAACTTTTAGTAACTTCATCTTTTGAGTGTTTATCAATTTTATTTTTTTCATTTTGCGGTTGTGAAGGGGCCGCAACAAATCGCAACAAACTTTTTGTCTTCTTGCCAGAGTTGCCCCTTTAAGATTTATGCAAAAGGTTTACTCCTGATCCTATGGAAAACTCAATTGTCATTTTATACTTAACTCTGCTCTATCAGTAACTCCATGAATAAGCTTATCTTCGTATATTTTGTGTATATTGATACTGATACTGTATGGCTGTTTGGAAGCATTCGCACAGCCAGATGAAATGTAGGTCATTGTTCTGCATTATTCTTTATCTTGCGTATAATGTGAGCTGCCTCTGAACTTGAGTATATAAATATTCTCCATTTACATCTGCTCACTCCGACAAGGGTCTCCCCCCCCCCATTCATATATACTGCAATTGGATTCCTTGGTGGCTTGGCAATTAGTTAAATTACCCATTGATGAGCCAGCCAGCTGACACTGGATCTGTGATTGAGCGAGCCGAGCATTTAAGAAGCATATGCGTGTCCAGAAGGTATTTTTGTATTCCAAATCCACCAATGAAACTAATGTAATTATTTATATAACTTGGGTCTACTGGGTGTAGCGATGAATCTATGAACTGTTCTGCCTGTGGTTTCAAAAATGTGGATTAAAAAATTCTCAAAAATGTTAAAAAAAATATATTAAAAATATAATAAAGAAAAGCGAGCTTTGTGATGCTGCCGGAGGCTTGTGATTCAGCGTTCAGTCCCATTTGTGAACCTATTTTTGTTCTTGGAATTTGGACACATTTATTTAATGCAGATTATTACGGTTCATTTACTAGAATAAGTGACGGCATCCGCTGCCAATTCTGGAGATATTTTTTGTTTTGCACGGACCTGTCAACAAGTTTCTTGGGATTTTGGCTGCATATACAGTACATTGGTGGTCAGTGACATTTGTTTCTATTTTTCAACTACTTTTTAAAGTAAAAAAGGTGGAAAACTCTAAACTAATTCTAAAAATGTCTTCATGATTTGCCAGACGTTGGGGTCAAATCTAAATTTTGATAAATTAGTACCCTAGAATAATTGTGTTGTGTCATCTTTCACTATGCAATGTAGGCAAATTGTTACAGTCTTATCAAGGGATGGATTGATGTAATCACAGACCAAGAGGCTGGAACTAGTGACATCATCACACTAAGGGCAGATACACACGAGCGTTGCGTTTTTGCGCGCGCAAACAACGCGGCGTTTTGCGCGTGCAAAAACCATTTGACAGCTGCGTGTGTCATCCGTGTCTGATGCGCGGCTGCGTGATTTTCGCGCAGCCGCCATCATAGAGATGAGGCTAGTCGACGGCCGTCACTGTCCAAGGTGCTGAAAGAGCTAACTCTTTCAGCACCCTCGACAGTGAATGCCGAACACAATATCGCAAAACCTGTAGAAAAAAAAGAAAAAGTTCGTACTTACCGAGAACTTCCCGGCCGTTGCCTTGGTGACGCGTCCTTGGTGACGCGCTTCTCTTGACATCGGGCCCCACCTCCCTGGATGACGCGCCAGTCCATGTGACCGCTGCAGCCTGTGCTTGGCCTGTGATTTGCTGCAGCTGTCACTTGGACTTAATTGTCATCCCGGGAGGTCAGACTGGAGGAAGAAGCCGGGAGTTAGCGGTAAGTCAGAACTTCGTTTTTTTTTCTACAGGTTCATGTATATTGGGATCGGAAGTCACGGTCCATGGTGCTGAAACAGTTTAACTCTTTCAGCACCATGGACAGTGACTATCTCCTGACGTCGCGTACCGATAATTTTTTTGCCGGGTTCGGCCAAAACGAGTTCGGCCGAACCCGGTGAAGTTCGGTCCGCTTGTCCGGCTTCGCTCATCGCAAAGACACTCCGTTTGGATGTTCGGAAACAGAAAAGCACGTGGTGCTTTTCTGTTTTCATTCATCCTTTTCACTGCTGTTGCGCGAATCACGCTCGTCCCACGGAAGTGTTTCCGTGTGGTGCGCGTGGTTTTCACGCACCCATTGACTTCAATGGGTGCGTGATGCGCGAAATACGCAGAGTTATTGAACCTGTCGCGCTGTACTGCCCCATAGACTTGTATTGGTCCATGCGTGCCGCGTGAAAACCACGCGGCCCGTACAGACCGAATACACGCTCGTGTGAATCCCCCCTTAGCATGGTGACATCTCTAAGGGTATGTTCACACGCTTAACAAAATACGTCTGAAAATACGGAGCTGTTTTCAAGGGAAAACAGCTTCTGATTTTCAGCCGTTTTTTATTAACAAGCAGTTTTTTTTTACGACCGTTTTTGGAGCTGTTTTTCTATAGAGTCAATGAAAAACTGCTCCAAAAACAGCTCAAGAAGTGACATGCACTCCTTTTTTCCGAGGCGTCTTTTTACGCGCCGTTATTTGAAAATGAGGCGTAAAATACTGCCCCGTCGGAACAGAATGGCGTTTTTCCCATTGAAATCAATTGGCAGAGGTTTGTAGGCGTTCTGCTTCCGATTCTTCAGCCGTTTTTTGGGCTGTTTACAGCTGAAAATAGCCGGTGTGAACATACCCTTAAAGTGGGACATCCAGTGAATGGTATAAGTCTTAAGTAACTGGTCCGTGTGGAGTGAAAGAGGGACATATGGACCCCCTTACCGGCCAAACTCTTAGACAATGCTTTAGTAGCACACGATTTAAAGTGGCTGTATAAAACTTGGAGGGGCCACTTTAATAATTTCCTTTATTGTGCCAACATAAAGCATATGTAGCATAGAGGTGATCTACAGATGTAACCATCTTTATCGTGACTCTTAACTCATTAAATACACAGTGACAAGAACTTTTTCAATGGCTTTTTTTGTCTGATGTCACGCTGCAGCAAGTTATCAGAGTCCAGATAAACTTGGCTACATCTGTACGCGGCTGCAATGGGCCCCTGGAAAGTGGAGGCCCATTCTAGGTTGGTATCATGCCCTTTTTAAGGCCTCATTTACACGAGCGTAATATACGCGCGTGCGATGCGCGTGCTTTTCACGCGTGTCGTACGCACCTATATTACTCTATGGGGGCATGCAGACAGTCCGTGAGTTTTGCTCAGCGTGAGTGCGCTGAAAAAAACTCACGACATGTTCTATAAATCTGCGTTTTTCGCGCATCACGCACCCATTGAAGTCAATGGGTGCGTGAAAACCACGAAGGTCGCACGGAAGCACTTCCGTGCGAACTGCGTGATTCGCGCAAGAGCTGTCAAACTGAATGTAAACAGAAAAGCACCACGTGCTTTTCTGTTTACAAACATCCGAACGGAGTGTCTTACACATGAGCGAAACGACCTTTACCGGGTTCAGCCGAACTCGTTTTGACTGAACCCGGCAGGAGACAGTCACTGTGCAGGGTGCTGAAAGAGTTAAACTGTTTCAGCACCCTGGACAGTGACTTCCGATCCCAATATACGTGAACGTGTAAAAAAAAAAAAAAGTTCTGACTTACCGATAACTCCCGGCTTCTTCCTCCAGTCTGACCTCCCGGGATGACAATTCAGCCCAAGTGACAGCTGCAGCCAATCACAAGCCAAGCACAGGCTGCAGCGGTCACATGGACTGCCGCGTCATCCAGGGAGGTGGGGCCAGATGTCAAGAGAGGCGCGTCACCAAGGACGCGTCACCAAGGACGCGTCACCAAGGCAACGGCCGGGAAGTTCTCGGTAAGTACGAACCTCTTTTTTTTTCAACAGGTTACTCGATATGGTGATCGGAATGCACTGTCGAGGGTGCTAAAAGAGTTACTGCCGATCAGTTAACTCTTTCAGCACCATGGACAGTGACTGACGTCGACTAGCCTCATCTCTATGATGGCGGCTGCGCGAAAATCACGCAGCCGCGCATCATACACGGATGACACACGGAGCTGTCAAGTGCCTTTTGCGCACGCAAAACGCTGCGTTTTTTGCGCGCGCAAAACGCACACGCTCGTGTAAATCAGGCCTAAAGGTTGTGATAACTTGCGCAGGAATGTGGTCTTCACAAGTAATGTTAGCAAACAAGGGACTAGAAAATGTATTTGAGTCATGGAAATGAAATGGAGTAAGAGGACCCTCTGTTGCCAACGGTTAGGAGTGTGGTAGTGCCAACCAGCTTCTGTAAAGGGCCTACTCAGTAGGTTCTTGGTGTAGGGGTGGAAACCAGAGAACCTGGAGGAAACTAACTCATGATCTTTGCTAAACACTGAGCCTTTGTGCTCACATTCCCGATTATATAGTAGTGTCCATCTTGCCATATACCAAAAATATCTTTACCATCATCAGCTTAAATATAGATAAAGCCCAATCCAAACTGGCCCATGAAGGTATTGCAATGACTAATCCAAGACCCTATGGTGGATGACTCAACCCAAACCCATTAATCTAAAAACACCTTTGACATTGGATTAGGTTGGCGTGTTGACTACATGGTCTTGTTGCCACTCGTCACGGTTGTGTCCTTGGTAGATCCGATTTTACCTTTATTTTTGGATATAAAAAGTTTGTTCCTCTTTGTGTGTTTCAAAGCTTTTCAGGGCCCCTTGAAGTCTTTCAGACATCTCTGAAATGTTTAACATCTGTCTATAAAAATAAAAAAAAAACTAAAAAGAAAAAAAGAAATGAAATATGCAAAATACGTCAATTTAATAAGCTTAATATTTGAATAGACATGAGGCAATTTTGTACATAATTAAATTAAAGGCTGCGCCATCACATTCTTGAATCTCCGGGGCTCCTGTGTTGCCAGAGAATATTAAGGTTGTTTTTAATGATAAGGGATTATACATACAATTAATGGAGAATAATGGATGGATACAACGTTGTATATATTGTATCTATGTATTAATTCTCCTTTTTTTTTTTTAACCATGTAGATAAAGGGCTGAATCGCCAATGAAGAAATTCTGCGGACACATTTTTCAGCTATTACTTGCAGCCCTTTCAGTCTTATGCGTCTATTGTGTAGCAAATTGTAGCCCCCATTTATAATTTAAGAAGTTGGTTAGACATAGTGCGGGAAACCTGCATGTGATGGACGCCTTCTTTTCATTCTGCTCTCCCCTTGGTACTAATTAACGTGAAATACAGTACTATGCTCCAGAAACGGCTTTCTTTAATTGTCAAATTATAAAAGACAGAACTGGCTATCTCACTGGCTGGCGTATTAAGTCAATATAACTATTTATTCTGCTCTGTAGCTTCTCAGCACTTGCGTATCGGCCTTTCCGCGATAAATCATTTGCTGTGCTGGTGGAGTTTCGGTAATTAAATGCTATCACACTGGTTTCACCCAATAAACAAATTTCTGAAACGCAGTCACTTCTTTCTTCCCGCATCAACCTTGTTTTCTTTTTGTGCTTTACTTTATTACTTTTTGACTTTATTTATGCATTGTCAGCACCACATTCTTAGAATGCCTGTAGGAACGGATTATCTGGCGCCTTAGACTCCGCCCATTAAGTAGGCCACACCTTAAATGGGTATTCTCAAAATCATAAATTATCACCTCCTCATTGCACTTTCCTTAGTGAGTAGGATCTTGAATGGATCGACGCTCGAGCGTGTGCCCACCGCTCCACTTACTGTCTATGAGAATAATGGAAAGAGCCGAGCACTGTATTTCCGTCAGACATTGAATGGAGCGGCCGCTCGCATACTCGACTGCCACTCCATTCAGTGTCCTCCTCTTTGTGGTCCTAATCTGGATTAGGAAGATCTGGAAGTTTGGGAACCCCGTTCTCACGATCGGTGGGATCCCAGCGATCATAAAATGATCTCTTGTCCTGTGGATCGCTGATCATTTATGATTTTGATTTTATGTATAGCTCATAATTGTTTGTCTGCTTCTCACAACATTTAGCGCCCTCCGCAGGCTCGTCCCTCCCTGGGTGTCCTACTCTCACTCCCACAGTACTATGAATGCCTAATTAACATATACATTTTAATAATCTATATACAGTATGAATCCACACTGTCAATTTTCCCTTTAGCATGGGCCCTTCCCCTACGGCCATCTATAGACGCTGCCAACTGTGCCCATAGGTAATTCCAGCCCTGTTCATTGCAATATATGGGGGGGGGGGGGGGGTTTCTACTAATAAAAGAAGATTTATATCATCAGTTTGGGAACATACAAAGTCAAATAAAGATCTTACCCCAAGCCAAAGACAGAAGCCAGTAGTCCTTCTGGGCTCCAAACAGATGTACAGTACAATTCCTATAACCTGGGATCAATAGGATGAGATAGGTGCCAAATTGTCAAATATTGTGGATTATCGGGTAGTCATAGAAATGTTAAATGCCTTTTTTCACTAGAATGGAAACAAGTGCTCTAATTTATTGGATGCCACATTAAAATAATTTTACTGTACTTCTCAGAGATGGCTGGCACTATTATATGGATGATATTATTACATGTACCCTACTATAGCTGGTACCGTAATATAGGCACTAATATAGCTGCCATTTTTATTCAGGCACGGTTAGGGCTGATGCTATATGAATATGTTTTATGATTGGCACTTATAGGAACCAATTGATTTATTATTAGCACTATTTTTGGGCACTTTTTTTGGCAAATACCATAGTAAAAATATTTCATTAGAACTATTATATGGCTATCAATATTGTATGGATGTTACTATATAGCTGGCAATACTATTACATGGACATTACTATGTATCTGGCTCTATTGATTGGCTATCAATATGTAGCTGACTATTGTATGAACATTATTATGTAACTGGCACTTTTGTAAGGACATTACATCGTAGCTGACACTATGCTATGGGCAATATTATGTAGCTGACACTATTGTATGGGCATTATTATGTAGCTGTCACTATTTTATATTGGCATTTTTATGTAGTTGGCAGGATTGTATGGGCAGTATGTAGCTGTCACTATGGTATGGGCAATATTATGTAGCAGTCATTATGGTATGGGCATTACTATATTATTGGCACTATTGTATGGACATTAATATGTGATTTGCACTATTGTATGGGCATTATTAAGTAGCGGTCAGTATTTTATATTGGCATTTTTATGTAGTTGGCACTATTGTATGGGCATTATTATGTAGCGGTCATTATGGTATGAGCATTACTATGTATATAATTATTATGTGATTTGCACTATTGTTTGGCCAATATTATGTATTTGTCAGTATGGTATGGGCATTAGTATTACTATATAACTGGAATTATTGTTTGGACATTATTATGCGATTTGCACTATTGTATGGGCATTAATATGTAGCTGGCACTGTTGCATGAAAATTACTATGTAGTTGACACTATTGTATAAGCATTACTATATAGCTGACACTATTTTATAAGTACTACTATGTCGCTGGTACTATTATATGAACATTACTATGTAGTTGGCACTATTGTATGGGGATTACCATGTCACTGGCACTATTATATGAACATTACTATGTAGTTGGCACTATTGTATGGGGATTACCATGTCACTGGCACTATTATATGAACATTACTATGTAGTTGGCACTATTGTATGGGGATTACTATGTCACTGGCACTATTATATGGGGATTATTATGTCACTGGCACTGTTATATGAACATTACTATGTAGCAGACACTTTTGTGTGGGTACTACTATATGGCAGCCACCATTGTTTGATCATAACTATATGGTGAGAAGTTGTGGGAAAGGGAAGGGGGGTATTTTTAATAGGTATTTCATGGATGTCTTAAGAGTTTGCCCACCTCTAATCCCGACATTGTATGTGATGGTTAAGAGACATGGAGATAGTAAAGATATAACGGAGGCTTGAATGTGCCCTGAAGAGCTAGAGTTGTGGGTTTCATTCTGATCAGGCAATGTTTATGGAGCATATATTTTTTAAGGCTCTGTTCACACTGGAACCCGGCGCCAGTGTTCAAATGTTCACCATTGAGCACCGTTTCAAATATTTTTGATGGCAAGTATGTTTTTATTGAAATCTGCTGCTGTATTCTTGCCATCAAAAATGCTGGAAAACCTGACGGACCCCATTATAGGGCAATGGGTTCCAGCCCTTAAAAAGTTCTAATGATTTTCTTTGTGTATTTGTATTACGTAGCTAGGTCTGGTATCCCTTACATACTATTATATTACGATGGCATGATCCTAATGCGCCTTTATTCAGGAGAATTTTCAGTTACAGGTTGTTGTAATTTTCCATTTTTAATTAAACAGAATAATACTGAAAAGTGTTTCCCAGTCCATAGACTTGTGACAGAAAGAGATTATTATCACCATCCTTATGAATAGAGATTATGGTCATATTTTAATGAATTTATTAACCCAGTAATGTCAAGACCTTCCCTTGTGTATATTAGAATATAACAACTCTTCACCTGTATAGAGAAGCTCCTGGTCCATTGATATTAATTGTCAGCTTGTGCTTTATCATTGAACATTGCTATATATTATATATGGTGAACAGTGGCATTGATATAGGGGGGACAGTGGAGCCATCCTCTACTCTTGGAGCACCCATATGCTAACATTATATGCAGAGGTAAAGTTATGTACTCATGTCATATAGATGTATGAATACTGGCTGTTTGTAGTACAAACTATATAGCTCCCATGTATTCACATATGGCTCAATATTTACTGGGCTTCCCCTTTGGGAAATCCCTCTTTATTACAAAGTTCCCACATTGATAGGCTGAGCATAGGGTGTCCTGCTGCTGGAAACCCCAGCGATCAGTTGTTGCAGAACCCAGCAGCAGGTGTTTTATTTCTCTGGAGCACCACCACAGGTGAAATGAAGCATTGCACAGTTCCTATGGTGGTGTATGATATATGTGTCTGATACGTAGAAAAGAATAAGTTGCTGAAATGATGTGCACACTAAGGGTATGTTCACACGAGGGCGTCCGTAACGGCTGAAATTACGGGGATGTTTCAGCCTGAAAACATCCCCGTAATTTCAGCCGTAACGGCATGTGCAGGCGCTTGAACGCCGCGTCAATTACGGACGTAATTAGCGCTGCTATTCATTGAAGTCAATGAATAACGGCTCCAATTACGGCCAAAGAAGTGACAGGTCACTTCTTTGACGCGGGCATCTATTTACGCGCCGTCATTTGACAGCTGCGCGTAAATTACGCCTCGTGTGAACAGACAAACGTCTGCCCATTGCTTTCAATGGGCAGATGTTTGTCAGCGCTATTGAGGCCCTATTTTAGACGTAATTCGGGGCAAAAACGCCCGAATTACGTCCGTAAATAGGCCGTGTGAACATACCCTAAGAGACATGGAGAGAAAATAATGTTCTTTATCATCAAGACAGAGGTAGTTGCAGCCGGTCAGGAGTACGCCGATCCTGACCAGGGGCTTTATGGTCACCAAAATGTCTTTCGTTAATGACCAGCTACACAAATTCATAATTTGGTACCACACAGAGTATTGTCCTGCCTCCCTTTCAGTAGGACGTATCTCTATATCTCACATGATGTAGAATAAATGATCAGCCTGACATTTAATTTTTTTGAATTCCTACCAAAAGACCTTAGAAGATCTAAAGACCAAACTTGTCATATGTTCCCATGTTCTAGCTGCAAAAGATGACATTGGCGTGCCCCTGAATTCATGGAACCATTAATGATGCCATTACTCCGAGAGATAGACACATTGTTCATCATTAGTATTTTTTTCCACTCTGAAGAAATATGAACGCACAGTGATTTTTCTTTGTCCCCATAATAGTATCCGACCGGCACCCAACTCTCTGACTGCTCCCTTCCCACAAAGAGAAATGCTGCGTTTCTACCAATCAGCTTTAGGCTTTTTACTTTTCTTTAAAGAATAAATAAAAAGGAACAAAAATCAACCTGGAAAACGAAAAAGTCTAACTCTTGTCTTTGTGAATGTTATATAAGGCAGGACTCTCAATGCCCTTTACAACTTTAGACCCTTCTAAAAATAGATGAGATCTACTAAACTTTGTGGTAGAAAAATTTCCAAATCATTACGTCTTTTATTGATCACTGTCATATATCCAATATAAATGTTAAAAAAATGTAAACATTTTTTTTACCTCTAAAACCTTATATCCAAATTGAGAGAAAGCCGGGTTTGTACTTTTTTTTTTTGAAGACTTTTTGTGTGAGCGGGACATTATTTTCCCTTTTTCGATACGTGCTGGAAAGACTTTCAATTAAGAGTGACCTTTAAGGCTTCTGCTTTTTGATTCTAGCGATGTTGAAGCTGATCTTAAATTAGTTTTTTTTTATCCTGTACACTTTGTTCCTTCCCTTCAGTTATTAGTTTCATACAGTTGTCAGTAACTTCGCCTGTTAAATGCAATGGGAAACATTGTAATAACCTCAAAGAGAAAAAAAAAATTCTGCCTATTGTGTCACCCAGGAATATAACCAAACTTTACTTTTTTCTTCTTTTTATTTTGCGCCTGACCTTTGTATGCAGGTAAGAAATCCGCTTTTAATTTGATTTCTTGAATACTGAGATAAAATGATGTCTCCGGCGTATTGAGATATATTATTACACTAAAGACAATACAAAAAAGAAGTCGGTACTCACATGAATAATTAGAATAGGAACGCGGTTTCTGAGAAGTAGCAGGGAGGCAGGGAAAAGAAAACTTCAATAGACTGTTAGTTTGTCTGGATGTTATATCAAGGACATATTTATGTTACACATTTTAATGAAGATGTTGTGTGTTGTACTTTGGGTCTTTAGAGACATAATAAATAATTTTTTGCTTTTCATCCTTTTAGAGGTCATTGGCTATAATGTGTCTATTCAATGGACTGAAGATCTATTGTGCTTAGTCCTTCAGATATTGCTGTATGTTCTTACAGTTGGGCTGGACAAATTCCAGGTGACCAACGCAATTAGAACTTTGCTGCTGGCACCCAACTTTTTTTTTTCTATTGTTGATGGTAGTTCTTATAGCGGTTGTTGAAAGGCTTTTTCGGCCGGAAACTATTCCTCTCGACTCCCCCATAAACATTCACACTCTGCTGAGGCTTATCTCCCAGGAGAACAAAGTATCAGGCATGTTGAAATTCATCTTTTATTGGCATCTGCCATCGGGGAAGAGTTGGTAGACCGCCATACAAATTGGATCGTTGCCAGCTATGGCCGGCAATTTTGTCCGACTATCATCTAATTTGTATGGCTACCTTTAGTGATCTTACTGGCTGCTGAAGTCTACAATCATGTGTCTACCTCTGTCTCATAAGACAGCCATATACGTAAGATAACAATCACCCGAACCTGCCAATTTTGGCAGGATCAGTCATTTTATGTGTATTGTTGCCTCCCGACTCTCCCCCCACATGGCAGATTCTTTGATCCTGCAGGAGATGAGTCACTGCCATGTATGTTCAGCTGAGCCAAGAGTACATGTGTATGGTGGTCAGGAAAGAGCATTTGGCCGATAGCCGTCTCCTGTTTATGGCTGACTATAGACATTTAGACTATCAGACAAGCTCTTCTCAGATTCCCCTTTTAATGAGGATCTGTTTACTTGGACCTCAACATTAGTTGTAGACCAGAGTATTTGACCTCTGTATATGAAATTGTAACTAGAAGTATATTGTATATTTTGGGTTTAGACCCTGGTGGTCAGCACTGACTAGTGGTCTGCCGACTGGCCCTGTTGTTTGAGCGATGTGTGCAGTGCCTGGAACCTTAATTGTTGTGCCCTCATGGACTTGTGAGATCACATTCTCAAGGTCAGTTAGTTAGTCTGAAAAGGAAGTCTACTTTCACAGACTCCATGTTCTCATCACTGATCATTGGGATCCAATGCTTGGCAATACAGGTCCTCAGTGCTCCTGCTATCTAAAAGACTGCTATATGTTGTGCGGTTTGAGTAAATTTACTTTAAAAAACAAGACATGATATTATCAAAACGGGGTTGGTTTAATTACACTGGTTTGGATAGAAAGTGGCAGTGAGGTATATGTAGCCATAGTTTCTGTAATACATGCTACACTGTAACTATATAGCTAATGTACCCAATTGGTCACAGTGTTCTCCCATGAAGGTTCAACTCCTAGTATAGTAATTTTAAATACAATTTCAGAAAAACTAGAATCAGTGTAACCTCATAATATTAATATTTGGCTATCCACTGCAAAAATGTTCCTCTCAAAGATCACATCATAATTTATCCTTTCGGAAATCTCCTTCATTTATTACTTTCTCTTTTCTACCCCTCCTACTCACACTCCAACTCTTATATTTCTTCTTTTTATTTTTCTTCACTTCTTTTCTCTACTCTCTTCCCTTCTCTTCTCATCCTTTATTTTCCCTTCTCTTCTCTTTCTCCCTAACCATTTCTTAGCCATGGTGTCAGAGCAGTAAACCATGTTCCTGTACTACCTCTCTTCTAGTCTCATACAGAAGAAGGACATAAAGATTACATATAAATTAATTGGCAATCTTCCGAAAAAATCTCCTACTAGTTTATTTTACCTAATCTTCCTACTACTCCTACTACTCTATCTCATACTACTCCTTTTAATAATTCAAACTCTCTTATTTCTTATTCTCATTCTCTCCTCTTTTCAACAATCTCTTCTACCCTTCGCTAGACTCTTCTATTCTCTTCTCTACTCTATTCTACTCTCCTATTCTCTTTTCCTTTCTCTTCTCTACTATTTCCTACTCTTCTCCACTCCTCTTCTCTTCTTTGCAAATCTTCTCTTCTCCCACCTCCTCTTTTCTATTCCCCTCCCCTCTTCTCTTTTCCCTTCTCTTCTCTACTATTTCCTACTCTTCTGCACTCCCCTTCTCTTCTTTACAACTCTTCTCTTCCTTTCCCTTCTCTTCTCCCATCTCTTCTATTCTCCTCTCCTCTTTCCTTCTCTTCTACTCTTTTTCTCTTCTCTTCATTTCCCTCCCCTTCTATTCTCTTGTTCTCTCTATTCCTTTCCTCTCTTCTCTTCCCTTGTCTTCTGTTCTCCTCTCTGGTTTTCTACTCTCCTTTCCTCTCCTGTCTAACCCTCTGTTCCCTTCTCTTCTCCTCTCTTCTCTTCATTTCCCTTCTCTTCTCTTCTCCTCTCCTCTCTTCCAGCCTCTTCCCTTCTCTTCCTTTCTCTTCTCTTCTCTACCCTTCCCTTCCCACCTTCTATTGAAGGTGGACAAATAGATTGGCTATAAATTAATTGGAAATCTTTTTAAAATTAAAATTCTAGAAATAGAAATTAAATATTCAAAAACATAACCTTGGATGTAAAATCCCTGCTTAGAGTTACATCCCACAACACAAAGATTCATATTTACTCAATGGTTAGGACAGTTGGATGGCAATTGTTCCATGATTATATGATGACATGTACCACATTGAACAAGTAACTTGAACAAATCTATTTAATTATTATTATTTTTTTTATTTTTATTTTTTGGGGGGGGGGGGGGTGATCCAGCTAAGAGTTAATTAGCTGAGGAATATTGATAAATTCATATAATTTAAAAGTATATTTTTTTGTATAATTTTTATTAACCCTATGATTTTACGGCAGCTTATTTTCAGATAACTCATTAATTTCCCGATATTTAGTCTGACACCTGTTTTAACAGACAGAACTGAATCGGAAATGTTTAAAACTAATGCTTAATTTTACCAAACCGGGTTATTTTCACAGTTGTGAATTTATGCGCCGAATCTTTCCCTTTGTATCTGCAGGTGTTTATTCTCTGAATCTTGCTCGTGGCTCCATAACGGTGTGCTAGTTTTTGCTTGTTAACAAAAAATAAACAGAAACACAGGTGGTAAATACTACAGTGTGCTCACAAAGAGACAATGTTTTTTTTTATGGGGCATGAAAGAAAGTATTTGAAAATCTGTTGCATCATAAAAAAAAATTAAAAATCAATAGCGGCAGGACACCAGCTTTTAAAATGAAAATCCATCTTAAAGTGAATATCCGTCCTTGAACACCAATACGGTATTTTATTTTTTATCTAATTAGGATTAAAATAGTTTGCTGATTGATTTCTAAATAGTTCATATACTTTTTTGTTTCCTGATACACAACCTTTAAAAACTCTTTATACACATAGATTTAAATAATAAAGATCTGACTGCCCACATCTGCCACTAGGGGGAGCTTAGAAGCTTACTGCATACTGTCCATACATTGAACGCAATAATAACACAGTATGCAGTAATCTACCAAGCTCCCCCTATTGGTGGCTGTGGGAAGTCAGAATTTTATCATTTTACATCTTTTTATAGACAAAAACAATACAAAAAGAGAGCGCTGACCGCTATAATGATATATGAATAAATTAATCAGAAGAAAATGTTGGATCTAAAAACCACATGGTATTAAAATTGCATGAAGAATATGTCAGGTATTTTCTTTAATGGCAATATCCTCATCTAATATATTTTCTGGAATCGCTCCATAAGCTATTTGACAATTCCAAAAATAAAATGAGCTAATTTTTTATACTCAGTTTACCGGTGCTTCGTCGAATCTGGTCGTATAAACAATTGATGGACCACAAGATATAGATTTGCTGCTTGCTACCCTCTTTGACGTGAATGAATTAGTATCATAAATCTGAGTTTCTAGACCACATTGACTTGGAGTGGAGATGTCACTCTGGGGGACACGTCACTGTTGTGGCCACGGATTTGCCATCACAGTCACGTGGTCCCGGAAGATACGTTCTCACGTTGCAATGACAATATAAAGTGTTAGTGACCCTGGTGACCATTGGGCATGGTGGTAAATTCAAAAGATAAGTATATTGACATTTTTTACCATTTTCAATTTTTCTGGAAAACCATTTTATTTATCTTTTTTATCAAAAAGTCCATTCTCCAGAGCTACATTCATGACTTTATTAATTATTGTGAGGATTTCCACCTCTTATAGCACTGAGTTCTGCATTGTTTTCTATGTTACAATGTATCTGCCTTGAATTGATTGTAAGAAAGTGAGAAGAATTGATGGATTTTTAGGGGGCGCCATGCTGCATATTGTAAATGAAAGACTTCTTACTTGTAAATGATCATTCGTTATTGTAGCGCTGAACAGTCATGAATTATTCAATAGGGAGAATGGTTTGGTCTCAATTCGCTCCAGTTTGTCTAAAGTCATTGAATGTTACGTGATTGTTTTCACTCATTTCGCTAAGATATCGCCGTGTTTGTGTTTTATTACCTTCTTCATGTTTATTTAAAGTGGAAACTTTGATTTTGCTGCAAAGTGATAAAAGTTCTTTAATAAATACGAGGTATGTGAGCGTAATACAGAAGACCATTATACAACAAATGATGGCTCCGAAGTCTACGCTCCAGATTCAATCTGTGCAGGAGTCAAGCAGATAATGGGAATGTTGCAATGGTAACGCCACTTATGGAGGTTTTTTACAGAACATACTAAAATATTACTTAAATAACACATGCTTAAAGGGCTTTTCGACTTTAAACAACCACTTTTTGTTAAAATTGTCTCCGGATTTTAAATTGGTGATCAGTTTTAATCTGAGGAGGACATGGCAGCAAGTGTTCAATTTTCCTGCAGTGCCTCTACAGGGGAAACTAAGTATTACACAATTCCCATAAAAATCAATCAGCTGTATGTGTAATGCAGACATGCCAGGTTCTCCTGAGAGAGAGAGAAAGATATGTAATACTACATTTACCTTGTAGTAGCCACTACAGGGGAATTATATGGGCGTCCGCAACATCCACTGACAATATCAGAAGCTGAACCCCTGGCGAACAGGTGATCTCTGAGGCAGCATCTTTTCAAAAAGAGGTTATTTTGTTTACCGATTTATAGCCCCTTTGGAAAAGTGGCACTCATTGCAGTTCTCCTTTAAGGGAATATTTTTTTTAATAGGTATGAGTTTTTAGATGTGTGTGTGTATATATATATATATATATTAGTTTCTTAGATATTGCTTAATCTCATTGTATACAGGGTCACAGTATATAACCCAGCAGATTCTTCTCATTTCTCTGCACAATTATTTAGAATATTATTCTGTTTTGTCTTTTTACCTCCAGGTGCTTCTTGGAAGATGATGCTTCAAAGGGAGCTTGGTTGAATCGCTCCAGTATTATTTTTGCGGGGGAAGACAAATGGTCGGTGGACCCCAGAGTTTCAATAGCAACGGCAAACAAAAAGGAGTACAGCCTGCGGATACAAAAGGTGACCATTTTTGACGACGGTCTGTATACTTGCTCGGTACAGACTGAACACAGTCCTAGGACAATGCAAATTCACCTCACTGTCCAGGGTAAGTGATGGTTGCATCCTAATATTGTGTATACACCTGAGATGTCCTCTAAAATACAGATGTAGCAGAGCCACATTTGTTACTTGCTTTTGCACACTGTGATGGTCCTCTGAGTGTACCTCCTGGGCCATAACACAATATGATTTCACTATGATTGCAGCTACCTATGACAGGAGCAATTTGATTATAATAATATAGCTGTATGCAGTAAACTCCTCAGCTCCCCCTGGTGGCCGGTGAAGGCAGACATAATTTTATCATTTAAAGAGGACCGGCCACCTCTCCTGACTTGTCTGTTTTAGTAAACAATTTTCTTCCCCATAAAATAACAATTCTGGAACATCTTTTGAATAACTCTACATTGTACCTCGGTTATTCCTCCTAGAAATGCATGAACAATTTGACAACTGGGTGTTACCGGTTGTGGATGTTTCCCTACACAGACTAACAATGTCCAATCAGTGCTCAGACTCAGACTGTGTAGAGACACGACCTTTTGACAAGGGGAGTGGTAACACCTAGTTTTCAATTTATTCATAACTTTCTAAGAGGAACAGCACAACCCAGAGTTCTAAGAAAATATAATCTAGAATTTGTATTTCATGGTGAATACAGGTATTTACTAAAATGGACATGTCAGGAGAGGGGACAGCTCTCCTGATATGTCTGTTTTCCTAAATAATTGTACTCCCCATGAAATAACAATACTCAAGCATCTTTTCTTAAAATGCTACATTGTGTTCCTCTGCTATTCTTCCTGGAAATGTATAAATAAATTGAAAACTGTGTGTCACCATGTCTCTTGTCAAGAGTTTGTCCCTACACAACGGGAATGATAACTCCCAGTTGTTAATACATAAATTTTCAAGACGCATAATAGAGGAACAGCCAATGCAAAGTTCTAAAAAAAAAAAAAAGGTTTATTGTATGGGAATTACAAGTATTTACTAAAGCTGATGTAAAAGGTATTTTGGTTCATGGACATTTAGAATCTAGTCACATGGTAATGTCAAATTGCGATTTACTGCCGTGATTACTGCGAAGTTGCAGCAAAATGCACCTAATTTTACCAAATTACAGCATTTTGACGCCATATTGCGGCAATCACAGCAATTTGACTGCACCATCTGAATGATCCTTAGTGATATATTAGACACCAGATTATCGATAGAAGAAGCAGGGTTCCCCAGTAGCAGAGTAAGGCTACCTTCACACGAGCGTGTTCACATGTAAAAAACGCAGCATATTTCCCACAGTTCATGTCCATGTGCCATCAGTGTGCGTTGCGTGTGGGAAGCATTTTTCACGCCTGTGCAAACGCTTTTTTTTACATTTCTCTGCATTTTTTTGTAATTGATGTGTAAAACACGGATAGCTCACGGATGTCGTTTGTGTGCTGTCCGTGGTTTTCACGCACCCATAGACTTCAATTCGTGGCTTGGTGCGCAAAAACGCACCAATATAGGGGACATGCAGTGAGTTTCACGCAACAGATACTCGCTGCATGAAAACTCACACATGTCTGAATAGCCCCAGGGAAATTAATGGGTCCGTGTGCTGTCAGTTATTTCAACGGACAGCACACGGACGAGTATTATGCTCGTCTGAATCAGCCCTAAGGCTATATTCACACGACAGTGACAAAAAATGGCCATTAAAAACTGATCAACTGTCATGGCCGTTTTTCATCAGTGTCTCCAAATTTTCATCCATTTCCAGTCCGTCTGTCCGTTTTTAATGGCCGTTTGACTACCGTTTTGCATCTGATTTTCATGGCCGTTAAAAAAACTGATGAATTTCATTGGTCAGGCTTTTTTTGTCCCAACCCCCTGAAAACACCCAAAGGAAGGTCATTGTCATGATTGATTCACAGCCCCCCTGTAGATGATGCCACACAGACCCCCTGTAGAGGATGCCACACAGATCCCCTGTAGATGATGCCACGCAGCCCCCTGTATATGCCACACAGCCCCCCTGTATATGATGCCACACAGCCCCCTGTAGATGATGCCACACAGCCCCCTGTATATGATGCCACACAGCCCCCCTGTATATGATGCCACACAGCCCCCTGTATATGATGCCACGCAGCCCCATGTACATGATGCCACACAGCCCCCCTGTATATGATGCCACACAGCCCCCTGTAGATGATGCCACACAGCCCCCTGTATATGATGCCACACAGCCCCCCTGTATATGATGCCACACAGCCCCCTGTATATGATGCCACGCAGCCCCATGTACATGATGCCACACAGCCCCCCTGTATATGATGCCACACAGCCCCCTGTAGATGATGCCACACAGCCCCCTGTATATGATGCCACACAGCCCCCCTGTATATGATGCCACACAGCCCCCTGTATATGATGCCACGCAGCCCCATGTATATGATGCCACACAGCCCCCCTGTATATGGTGCCACACAGCCCTCCTGTATATGATACCACACAGCCTTCCTGTATATGATGCCACACAGCCCTCATGTATATGATGCCACACACCTCCCTGTATATGATGCCACACACCTCCCTGTTTATGATGCCACAGCCTCCCTGTATATGATGCCACACACCTCCCTGTATATGATGCCACACAGACCCCCTGTATATGCCACACAGCCCCGATGTAGATGATGCCACAAGGACGCCCTGTAGATGATCACACACACACACATCCCCCCTCCCCTCCCTGTAGGGATTTTCAAGGACTTTCTCTGTAAATTCTGGACAGTCCCGGAAAATTCACTATAGTTGAACACTATGTACAATGCCACCTGTACTAGCGCCACACTACCCTTGTAGTGAGCGCAACAATACACTACATTTAACTTTTGGCTGCCCTACATACTCACCGATGCAGCTCCGTCTCTCGTCTTCTTCAGGTGTGGTCAATGGATCAGTTTTTAACGGCTGTCAATATAACCGTTAAAAGTGGATCTACTACTAATTCCCTTGCCGGCTATCGTTGGCATACTCACCGATGCAGCGCCGTCCTCTACAGATGTGGTCTCTCGTCTGCACGGGATATGCCAAGTCGGCGCGATGACGTATTGGCAGCCGTTAAAAACGGATCCATTGACTTCTATGGGGGCCGTTTGGCCATGAAAACGGTCAAAAATAGGACATTTCCTATTTTTTGACGGCCATTATTCACGGGCCGTTAAAAAAACTTTTTTCACTGTTGTGGGAACAAGGCCTAATGGTGTGCGACTAATGGAGTAGTTCTCCATAATATCCATCTCTACATGATCTGATCTTCACATACCCAATTCATATACTGAAGCTGTGTTTTATTTTTCTAATTTTTGTTTTGCCGTATTTTGCCCCCCACCCCTCTCCCAGCAGAGACACTTAATGATTAATTTCACCATTAGCTGCAATATCTTAAGGGTATCTTTCCAAACTTTATAAGTTTCCGATAGTTCTAGAAGTTGTAATTGTGGAGACTTTTTAATGAGATGGTAAAATCACAACTCAATCCATCCCGAATGCGAGTTACTTTTCAGAGCTGCCATTGTCTAGTAGGTTGTGTTGTAAATCCGAGCCCCGCTGTGTCCCAGCATGCCGCACTACATTACACACAGTATTTAATTCTAGGTTGCAGTTAATTTGAGAGTAAAAAAACACAAACTTTTAGAGCGCGCTTTGACGATAAATTCCTATAGGAAACGGTTTAAAGGAGAATGATTATAAATTTGCCATCTTTTTATATTATAGACTGTTGACGACCACTCTATTTGGTTAGAAAAACAAATACATTTTGCACATTGCTTATGACCAGCAGTATGATAGGATGATTACGTTTTTTTCAGATAATCAATGAGCACTTTTAAAAATTAAAAATTAAAAAAATTGGAAATATGCCTAGTTACAGTTAGGTCGAGAATTATTTGGACAGTGACACAAATTTTGGCATTTTAGCTGTTTACCAAAACATATTGAATATCCAGTTATATAATCAATCTGGGCTTAAAGTGCAGACTCTCCGCTTTAATTTGAGGGTATTCACATCCTAATTTGAGGAAGGGTTTAGGAATTACAGCTCTTTAATATGTAGCTGCCTCTATTTCAAGGGACCAAAGGTAATTGGACAATTATCTCAAAAGCTATTAATTGGGCTGCATGGGCTATTCCCTCATTAATCCACCATCAATTAAGCAGGTAAAAGTTTTGGACTTGATTTCAGGTGCGGCATTTGCATTTGGAAGCTGTTGCTGTGAACCCAGAACATGAGGTCAAAAGAGCTCTCAATGCAAGTGAAACAGACCATCGTTAGGCTGAAAGAAACGAAGAAATCCATCTGAGGAAGAGCACAAATGTTAGGAGGGGCCACATCAACAGTTTGGTACATTTAAAAAAAAAAAAAAAAGAGCGCACTGGTGATCTCGTGAACTCCAAAAGGCCTGCCACGGAAGACAACAGTGGTGGATGATCGCAGAATCCTTTCCATGGTGAAGAAAAACCCCTTCACAACATCTACCCAAGTGAAGAACACTCTCCTGGAAGTAGGTGGATCAGTTTCTAAGTCTACCATAAAGAGAAGACTTCATGAGAGCAAATACAGAGGGTTCACCACAAGGTGCAAACCATTAATCAGCCTCAAAAACAGAAAGGCCAGATCAGACTTTACCAAACAACATGTAAAGAAGCCGCCCAGTTCTGGAACAGCATGAAACTAAGATCAACCTGTACCAGAATGATGGGATGATGAAAGTATGGAGAAGGCTTGGAATGGTTCTTGATCCACATCCTCTGTAAAACAAGGTGGAGGCAGTGTGATGGCATGGTGGGGGCAGTGTGATGGCATGGTGGGGGCAGTGTGATGGCATGGTGGAGGCAGTGTGATGGCATGGGCATGCATGGCTGCCAAAGGCACTGGGTCACTAGTGTTTATTGATGATGTGACTGAAGACAGAAGCAGCCAGATGAATTCTGAAGTGTTCAGGGATTTACTTTCTGCTCATATTCAACCAAATGCAGCAGGTTGATTGGACGTCGCTTCACAGGACAGATGGACAATGACCCAAAACATCCTGCGAAAACAACTCAGGAGTTTATAAGGCAAAAAAAGTGGAATATTCTGCAATGGCCGAGTCACCAGATCTCAACCTGATCCAGCTGCATTTCACTTGCTTAAGACAAAACTTAATTCAGAAAGAGCCACAAACAAGCAACAACTGAAGACAGCTGCAGTAATGGCCGGGCAAAGCATCACAAAGGAGGAAACCCATCGTGTGGTGATGTCCATGGGTTCCAGACTTCAGCCAGTCATTGCCTGCAAAGGATTCTCTACAAAGTATTAAAAAAAAAAACATTTTATTTCTGGTAATGTTAATTTGTCCAATTCTTTTTGAGCCCCTGAAATGAGGAGACTGTGTAGGAAAATGGCGGCAATTCCTAAACATTTCACAGGATATTTTTGTTCAACCCCTTGAATCAAACCTGAAAGTCTAAAATCCAATTGCATCTCAGTTGTTTCATTTCAAATCCAATGAGGTGGCAGCGGAGCCCAAATCATGAAGATTGTGTCACTGTCCATATAATTCTGGACCTAACTGTATGTAGCAGTCTTGGGGGCAAAAGATGCATCCAGTGGGGCCCTATAGCAAAGATCAAATTGGGCTCCAATTATTATGAAGTCGTGTTTTGCCACCCGGTACAAAATGGCTTAGGGTTTGTTTTCCTTTTCATGCCCTTTCATTGCCCTTGGACCCATTCCCCACCTCTGTGTTTGCCAACAATGCTGTTGTTCTGTAGATCGGAGGCCTGCACAGGTGCTTATCCCCCAATATCAAAAAGGGGCCAAGCAGGGCTGGGTCTTCTCTGTCCATGGAGCCAATAGCCGGCGCATAGGCTGCATCACTATATAACTTGGCATATTTGACATTCTGAAATATTGGAAAGCTTGTTAAGAACCTCTATGGTTGCTGTAATGGTAGCCATATTGGTTGTCCCTGATGGTCACAGTAAAGCGGTCGTGCAGCGTTACTTCACCTCTACTTCTATTCGTTTGTTTAGGGCCGCTATACTGTGACCTGAGCCATCTGCTTCCAGCCCCGACCCCTGCATAACATCCGGTGCCCGGAGGCAGCTGGAAAAACTGATCAGTGCGGGGTCCGTGTGTCGGTCACCCACCGATCATATACTGATGACCAATCCTGTGAATCGGTCATCAGTATGAAAAACCGTCCCCCGTCTGGACAACTATTTTAAGTCAATTCTTTCCACCATAATAATGCATTTCCTCTAGAAAGGGGAGTCCTGCACAGGTTCTTGCCGCCCAATAGCAAAAGAAATGGGGGCAACCTGCTCTGAGAACCTTTTTTAAAGGGGTTGCCCAGTTTAGAAAACCCATTTCATATATCCTAATAGGGAATTCTAAGTTAATAGAGGGGGGATCTGTTCATGGATCCTCATCTTTTGGTCGTAGTGGAGTAATCTCTGGGAGTCGCGGCAGGGGGATACTTTGTAATGTCAAGGGACCCTTCAAACAACTATTGATTTTCCAAACGGGAGAACCCCTTTAAGGGAGTCTAATGGCCCTTGTGCCACATAAGAGGACCACGGTGCAATAAATGGCTTATGTTGGGGGTGCCCTGGTACAGTTTCCTCACTGGGTTACATGAACTTCAAGCTACGCCTCTCATCAACTGGTAGATGGTAACCAACAGTTTGACCACCAGCTGTTTCATTATGTGAAGATCATAAAATGAGGGGTATGGCCTAAAAAGGGGGTTCATTACTGTTAAATACGCATATACGTACATACATCCCCAATCAAATTGCTCTACTAGGAAAACTCCACCATGTTACCAAACCTTACTCTTCCAATCAGAGCTCTCTCGTGAAAATTGGCATCATTGTTAGGCGTCCAATCTGATTAATTTAACTTTTTTAATTTTAATTTTACTTTTGGTATTATTATTTTATTCTTATCAAGCAACCAGAAGAATGATTTCTCTACCACTCTGATTGTGCATGGCTGCCATCCAGCCTTGGCTCATAGTGTCAATTAAGAACCTTTGGCATGAAAGGACAGTCAACGTTTCCTCTCTAATTGAACCTTGGTGGTTATTGTAATGGGATTGTCCAGACCAAGGTTGGACTCGGATGTATGATGAATAAACCACTGTCATGTTGCAGATATGAGACAATCTCTTTGTCAATAGGAAATGAGATCAGTGCGTCTGCATTGGAAGAAGCGGTTTGGTGTGTTCTCTAAACATGACGTCACCTTAATCCTAAACAAGGTTTTAGTTGATCTCCGTTTTATTGAGGGAGCGGATTTCTCTATACTATAAATAGGTATGGATGCAAAAAAAAATTTAAGGGGCATCAACCTCTTTTGTTTGTTTTTGTATTTTTTTTTCCGTACATTGACTGCTGAATTTTATGTTCTACCTCTAGTTAAAAAATATTTTTATGTCTGGGACTATATAGTGACTTTGGAATTGGGAGCCACCCCATCCCAGAGGAACTGAGGTAGCAACTTCAGCTCATACAATACTGGCGTTTGGTATGGACAACCCACCGTTTAATTATTCTTTACTTGATTATCTCGAAGAATGGGACACTGTTAGATCCCCTGCTGTAGTCGCATCCCAGGTGCATTATGTTCGCGCCCATGCTTGATTCTCATATATTTAAAGATATTGCACCATTTACACAGCCATCGGCCAAGTACTCTATTTGCTCAGGAGCCCAGCCCTTTAGTTCTTCGAGTCACACCAAAAACCACATTCTGTATTCAAATCAACACATAGAATTAAACCAAAGTTAATTTATAATAGTGGCTGAGAACAGTACAAGAACAAAATCAAATGGAAACGACTGTGTCATCTACAATGACACCGTCTATAATATAGACCTAACTTTATGAAGCAGTCCATTATTTCCACCTGGCCACCACAGGGCACAGGCCTCTTGTTCCTAATGGAAAATCCAGCTCTGCACAGACCATCCATTGGCAAAAACCACCAGTCCTAGTAGCAGTGACTTGGGTTTGTAGAAATCTATTAGGCGTTCCTACATTTCTCTTTTTCCTGTCCTCAGCTTAGTGCCGATGTAGACTTGTGCTAAAGACCTGAGTAATCTGACAAACTGGTAGATGCACATGTGTTGGGCAGGGACTATCTGATCACATAGGTTACATGTTCTTTCACCTGCATTGTTAAGTGGGACTTTTTGAAAAATCAAATTAATATTGTAGCCCGAGACCATGAAAAATAATGAGACATATTTAGTTTGGAAAAAAGGCTTAAGGGTTGATCTAATGACTGTGTAGAAATAGAACAATAGACAGTACAGAGATTTGGCTAAAGATCTATTCATACGTAGGCGTTAAAGGGGTGTCTCGTGAAAAATCCCTTCCAATGTGACCTATCAGGTCTTATGAAAGTCATGGAGAGGTACCCCCTCTGATCCAGAACTGAGAGCCGTAACTTGTGATATTATTTCTTTCAAGAAAGGCAAGCAGACCCCTTTTGAAGTCTTGAATCAACCACAACGTGAGATTTGCATAGACTCACTGCTCTTACAGTAAAGAATCCTCTTTTGTGATAATAGACAATCCTTGTTTCTTCAAGATGAAGTGGGTTCACCCTTGTTATAGTTAAAGAGGTTGTCCCACTACATCTCTTGAGTATTCTCTGATGTACTCCATGAGCCATTAATGTTACATGAGCAGCCATTTTTGTGAGTACTACATTTCTCCTCGTACGGCCATTGCGTCCCCTGGCAAAGTCTGCTGTTTGCCGGTAGTGTTATGAAACGGAGGCTCCTATTTGAAAAGCATTATGTGTAGTTAGACAACATTTTTAACTATAACAAGGGTGTATCTACTACATTTAGAGGAAAGAAGGTTTCTCTTTGACTATAGAAGAGGATTCTTTACTGTAACAGCAGTGAAACTAAGTGTGTTGTGGTTGATTCTTTTAAATATTTCATAATGGACCTGGATGCCTTTCGTGAAAGAAATAATATTACAAGTTATAGGTATTAGACTACTGAATATGGGTCACTGGTATAGGGATTTATATTCTGATTGCCATTTTTGGAATCGGGAAGGAGTCTTTTCTCCTAATGTGAGGCAATTGGCAACTACTTCATAGGGGTTATTTTTGCTATTCTCTGGATTAACACTGTAGGATTATGCAATGAATCTAAAGTCTTTTTTCAACCTTACTATGTAATGCCATTATGGGACTGCTGCCAGGTTCTGTCACTAGTGTCAGTATAGTTCCAATCCACCTTTTAGTTAATCACACAGTCTCTCTCTCTCTCTCTCTCTCTCCCTCTCTTTCCCTTTTTTTCTCTCTCTCCCTCTCTTTCCCTCTCTCCCTCTCTTTCGCTCTCTCTCTTTCCCTCTCTTTCTCTCTCTCTCTTGTTCTCTCTCTCTTTCTCTCTCTCCCCACAGTTCTTAATATAAGTAAATAGATGCATTATGGAAATAAGCGCTGTTGGCAAGGTTTGATCTTTCCTTACCATAAATTAAAAGATAATATTTTAATTACGCAATTGATTATATATTTTTTTTTCAGCAAGAATCAGATGCTAAGTTTTTGTTTAAATTCTTAACATGGTATAGAGGCAGCATAAAAGAGAGAGAGAGGACGATGGATAGATCGATAGAGTGGGAGAAAGAGAGAACATAAGAAATAAGGAAACAAACAAGAAAAATATATAGATATGCAATAAATAGAATAAAGATAGATAAATAGAAGAAAATAAACAAGAAAAATAGATAGATAGATTAGATAGATAGATAGATAGATAGATAGATAGATAGATAGATAGATAGATAGATAGATAGATAGATAGATAGATAAATAGATAGATAGATATGAGGTAGATAGATAGATAGATAGATAGATAGATAGATAGATAGATGGATGGATGGATGGATGGATGGATGGATGGATGGATGGATGGATGGATGGATGGATGGATGGATGGATGGATAGATAGATAGATAGATAGATAGATAGATAGATAGATAGATAGATAGATAGATAGATAGATATGAGATAGATAGATAGATAGATAGATAGATAGATATGAGATAGATAGATAGATAGATAGATAGATAGATAGATAGATAGATAGATAGATAGATAGATAGATGATAGATAGATAGATAGATAGATAGATAGATAGATAGATAGATAGATAGATAGATAGATAGATAGATATGAGATAGATAGATAGATAGATGGATAGATAGATAGATAGATAGATAGATAGATAGATAGATAGATAGATAGATAGATAGATAGATAGATAGATAGATATGAGATAGATAGATAGATAGATAGATAGATAGATAGATAGATAGATAGATAGATAGATAGATAGATAGATAGATAGATAGATAGATAGATAGATAGATAGATAGATAGATAGATATGAGATAGATAGATATGAGATAGATAGATAGATAGATAGATAGATAGATAGATAGATAGATAGATAGATATGAGATAGATAGATAGATAGATAGATAGATAGATAGATAGATAGATAGATAGATAGATAGATAGATAGATAGATAGATAGATAGATAGATATGTATAACGTAGAGCTCCTTATGTGCAGCACAAGTAAATAACATAACTTGCCTACATGAGGTTTCTGGCTTCTTGCATATTTAATTATGAGCAGTATGGATGAGCAGGTGTGATACAATATGTGTGATCACGCTATAGATGGGCACGCTTCATCCTGAGTAATGCCGCTTCATCTGCTTTATCTCTGTCTCTAGCGACGTATAAAATCCCAAACCAGGAACTTGTCTTTTATGCCTATCAGGATGTGTATCCAGTCATTACTGAGCCAAGGAATGGCGGCAACACGAAGAAACTTTACTTTATGTTCCACTGGATGCAAAACTTTTTTTATTGTCCGTGTTACTGGTCACATCTACCTGTAGTTTTCAGTAGGATTGATTTCATTATATACTCCAGTCACATCCAGAGCAGAGCGATCAGGCTGCAGGGCCTCAACTCTTCCTGTTGCCCCCTGCTGGTCCAGTGTCGTATAGATCTTGTTCTGCTGTGGTGCATTCTGGAAGAAATTATTTAGAAAAAAAAATACTGCATCTACCAAAAAGCAATACACCAAAGTGCCATGTAAATAATGTCAGTGTCAGGTCAGATTCCAGGGATCAACCAGCAGAACTCTAAATACAACTCTGTATCTCCCACAATGCAATGCATCAGTGTTGTAAATTATAACAAGCAGCAGAATTCTGAATGCAGCTCTGGATGAAACTGCAGTATAAAGCTGGCCATATACATTAGATAGTGCTGCATTGTCAGGGGGTCCACCAGCATTTTTCTTATATGTATTTCAAGGTTAAGACTGAGATTTTTGGGTCATTATTGGCCCCTTTGGTGCATGCTTTTGGTGAGATTTTTTTTACCCGTATTGGATTTTTTTAATTTTTAATGGCCATTTTTTTCAAATGCACCAAAAAACTACAGGTGAACGACCCCATATCAAAAGCAAGACACCCTTTCCCTGGTAATCAGCTGATTGTGGTGGACGTGGATTCTGAAGCCCCCAAAGAACAGCTGATATCATTGGGGGAAGTCGTGGCGCAAGTTTCCGAGCTGCTAGCGGCACTTCGCCTTGGCTCATAGAGGGGACACCTCTCTATTGACTCCCATATGACCTAATAGGATATAGAGGCTTAGTCAGAGTCGTAACTTTGGCCCCAATGACAAATCAGTAGCAGGGTCCCTTAAATCCCACATACCATTTATAGTTCTGCTGCATTATTTTGGGACAAAGGGATTTCCGGGCCCCCTCGGATTACTGGGTCCAAGTTGTACTGCAACTTCTGCAACCCCTATAGTATGTCTTTGGTTTAGGGACACAACTGTAAAATCCGAGCCCATAAAACCCATCTAGTAGGTTCACACAGTATGCTATGAATATTTCAAACCGATCTGTCTATGGATTCACATATAATCTCCCATTTTCGAGTGCACATTCTGATCCTTCCAAGAAAATGTGTCCGGTTACTCTGCAATTTGTGTCACCTGATAATGTTCATGTCTTATGTTTAACATGTCTCCGCCATGAATTGCAAATATTAATATAGTGATTCAGTCGCCTTGCGGAGTCTCATTTCTCCCCTGTTTGGCTTTACAAGTTTAGAATGTGGAACTAATAAGATAATTCTCAAACAGCTCTACATGAAATGAAGTATGAGATTTGCCGGGGACACGGACGGATACTTAGTAGATAAAAGTGACAATGTTCTGCTTTCCAGGACACAGATACCTGAACAGGGCGCCTATACTTTCAGCCCCGAGACATGTTATCACTCCGACCATGCAATCAGAACGAAAGCCGATTATATTCGCCGTGCAGGACAACAAACGTAGCTAATATCGCTCCACGGAAACATGTCTGTCCTTTGTAAACCGGTAAATTGGAGAGAAGGACTGAAGTGTCCACGACAATGGTGATCGCGTCACCAGGCTGGAAGTATTATTAAAGCGGTATTTCCAACTGGAACAATTCTGGCCTATGCGTGGGACTTATCTCCGACGCCTATCTCGCCGTGTGAGGCAGACTCCGCAATGAAGCAGAGAATGAATGGTAGGTGGACCCACATTTTTCCATTCTCTTTTAAGGAAACATCTGTAGAAACAGGGCCGGCCTTAGGATAGCGACCTGTGCAAAATTTTCTTTCAGCGCCCCACCTCCATCATAAAAAAAATGCCCTATAGAAAAGTATAATGCCCTTTTTAGTGCCCCACACAGTATAATGCCATTTATAGTGCCCCCACGCAGTACAATGCCTTCTTTAGTGCCCCCACACAGTATTATGTCCACCACACAGTATAATTCCCCTTTAGTGCCCCCCATACAGTATAATAATAATATTTTATAATATATTACATTATTTTCTTTTGGCACCCCACCTCCATCATAAAAAAAAATGCCCTATAAAAAAGTGTAATGCCCTTTTTAGTGCCCCACACAGTATAATGCCCCCCTTTAGTGCCCCCACACAGTATAATTCTGCTTTAGCTGCCCCATACAGTATAATAATAATAATAATATTTAGTAATGACATACTTATTTTGTCCTCTAAGTGTGCCCACACAGTATAATGCACCCTAAGTATAATGTTCCCTTAGTGGCCCCCACACAGTATAATGCCCCCTTAGTGGCCCCCACATAGTATAATGCCCACTTAGTGGCCCTCACACAGTTTAATTCCCCCTAAGGGCCTCCACACAGTATACTGCCTGCCAACCACCTGCTGGAGTGATGTGCCCTGTACCCAAAGGCCGGCCCTGCGTGGAAACATCCGCTCCCGTAATTCCCATAAAACATAATAGAGAGAGCCGCACGCATTCGCGGCCCCTTCTCCAGAGTCCACGCCTGGAATCAGCAGCCTGGAGCATGCAGAATGGGAGTCTGGTGACCCGCGTTCTAGATATAGGTGCGGATTCCAGAGCTAGGACCTGCACCTATTAGACATATATGGCATATTCTGTGGATATAGTTGGGAATAACCCTTTAAAGGTGGTATCTTGTCTTTAACCCATTAAGGACACTTTGATTTTTCACCTTATGGAGCAGGCCATTTTTTTCAAAACTGACATGTGTCCCTTTATGTGGTAATAACTTTGGAATGCTCTCACCTATCCAAGCGATTCTGAGACTGTTTTCTCGTGACACATTGAACTTTAAGTTAGTGGTAAAATGTGGTCGATACATTCAGTGTTTATTTGTGAAAAACACCAAAATTTTGAGAAAATGTGTAAAAATGTGTTGTTTTTTTTTACATTTCAAGTGTAGCTAAATGTTTGACAAACTTCTGACATGTCATAGAGACATGTCAGAAGTTTGGATTGGTGGGGGTCCGAGCGCTGAGACCCCCACCAATCACTAGCCGCTTAGTTTCTCTTCGGCTTTTTCCTTAAAGTCGATGTATCGAGTCCATACTCCGATACATTTATTTCCAGAAAAAGCCGAACAGACACGAAGCGGCTGAGCGCTCACACGAGCACTTCAGCTGCTTCATCTAGCGATTGGTGGGAGTCTCAGTGCTCGGACCCCCACCAATACAAACTTCTGACATGTCACTATGACACGTCAGAAGTTTGTCAAAGGTTTAGCTACACTTTAAATGTATCTGCTTGTAAGACAGATAGTTAGTTATACCACACCAACTAGTTACTATTTCACATCCCCCATATGTCTACTTTATGTTGGCATCGTTTTTTGAACATTCGCTAATTTTTCTAGGACGTTACAAGGTTTAGAACTTTAGCAGCAATTCCTCCCATTTTCAAGAAAATTTGAAAAGGCTATTTTTTTTAGGGACCAGTTCAGTTCTAAAGTGACTTTGAGGACACACAATATTAGAAACCCCCATAAACCACCCCACTTTAAAACGACACCCCTCAAAGTATTAAAAAACAGCTTTTAGAACGTTTATTAACCCTTTAGGTGCTTCACAGGAATTACCGCAAAGTGGAGGTGAAATTTACACATTTAGATTTTTTTGGCAGAAAATCAGTTTTAATCCATTCTTTTCTGTAACTATTCTTTGCTGACTACATCTGACAACAGAATGCATAGAGAGGCATTGACCCCACGGCTCTATAATTACTTCTCTCTTTGCAAGGAGATGAGTGGGACATATACCTATGTGAATAAGTGGAGCTCTTATTGAAAAATGTGTAAATGTAAAAGTAATAATTATTGCCTCTTGATTGCACATCCCAACAGTCTGGATGTCGCACTGTATTACACCTTGCAAGAAAATAATCAAGTCTACTTTTTGTACGTCCACCAGTGTTTTTTGTTAACACATTTTTAAGAAGGAATAACAGTAAAGGTTATGTTTTATAAAAACTCCCATTCCACTTCTTTCTCTTTTTTCATAATTATTGCGAAGGACCGTCTGAAAAATCAAGTCTGGGTGGAGGACTAGAAATTTTGCCTTTTCTCTTCAACAAAACATGTGGAGGCGTGATTTGGAGGACTGGAGAGAATTTCTGCCATAGATCCACCATAATACATACCAATAACAGTGCCATACAGTGCCTATATAATACTGCCATACAGTGCAATACAGAATAGTTGTGGAGAAAGTGCGGTCGAGACCTCTAAATGGTAGTGACCCCGAACAATTCCGTGTTTCCGTTTCCGAGCGCCGCTTTGCTAATCACTGTCCAGCGCCAGTCACTGTCCATGGTGCTGAAAGAGTTACGATCAGTGTAGGATAGAGAGAAGGGGCTGCACTGATCGGCAGTAACTCTTTCAGCACCCTGGACAGTGACTACCGCTGGACAGTGAGTACCATGCGCAGCACTCACAATATAGATTTCTAATGTTTCCTTCAAAAACCCGCAACAAAAAAAGTTTATACTTACACAGAACTCCCTGCTTCTTCCTCCAGTCCGGCCTCCTGGGATAACGTTTCATCCCATGTGACCGCTGCAGCCAATCACAGGCTGCAGCGGTCACATGGACTGCCGTGTCATCCAAGGAGGTCGGACTGGATGTCAAAAGAGGGACGCATCACCAAGACAACGGCCGGGGTACGTATGAACTTCGCCGCGGAAACTCTGCCCGAAAGGGCTGCCCCTTCTCTCTATCCAGCACTGTCAGAGCTGGATAGAGAGAAGAGGCTAGCGATCGGTTCTGGATAGAGAGAAGGGGCTGCCCCTTCTCTCTATCCAGCACTGATCAGCAGCCTCTTCTCTCTATCAGTGCTGGATAGAGAGAAGGGGCTGCCGATTAGTGCAGTGTATTATCTCGTCTGTACTTCTGCCCACCCGGCCGTTGCTAGACAATGGCTGCGTCACACACGGATGGCACACGAATGCCTTCTGTGTGCCTTCAGTTTTTTTGACCCATTGACTTGTATGGGCCCCACGGTCACGGAATCTCGGACCAAAGTAGGACATGCTCTAATTTTGTCGGAACAGAACAACGGGACCGTCAAAAAAACTGAAGTGTGCATGGCCCCATTGAAATGAATGGGTCAGGGTGCTAGCCATCAAAAAAATGGCTAGCACCCTGAAGGAAAAAATGGAAGTGGGCATGAGGCCTTATGTCTCTGTTAAAGCTGGGTGACAATCAATATGGGCGCCATTACAAAACAAAGAATTACGATCTTTGTTAAGTTCCACGCTCTACTTTGCATGTACAAAAAAAAAATCTTTTTTGGCTTATTGACTTATTAAACTGAGAATTCACAGTAACTAATTAAAACTCTATTTGCATTTCCTATCATCATCTTACGAGTCATGTCCATTCCAGAATCATCCATCAATGGAGCTCTGCACATGCCCCGGAGCAATTGGCCAAGACGAGTATCTATTTAAATGATTCTCATTAATTACAATTATTAATATTCTCACCATATGCTGAAATAATGTCTCTGTTTCTGGAAGATTCTGAAGGGGCAGAGAAATAACTGAGGGGGGGGGGGGGTCTGCCTTCCTTTTTGAAACAAATGAGACTTGATGCATAGTGACTATACTCTGCGGTTCAGATGTCAATTGCCCTGAGGGGAATAGAAAAATGAATTGCCCCCTCCACACTATTTTTCTCTGATATTGAAATGTTGATGATTTAGGCAATTATGAGCGGTGACAGTATTGAAAATTTCTGTAATTGCAATTATGCAGTCCAAAAACCTTATTATTAATACCAAGTATCACACAGCTATAATTAATCAGCAACCATGGGGCCCACTCCATGAAGACATGCCCGGCTTTTGATTAGTTTGGTCTACACTCAGTCTTTTCCTCCTTTCCTTGGCAAATGGCGGATTAAGTAGACCATAGGCCCTGGGCAGTTCCCCAAACTTGACACCAGACCGCACCCCCTAAACTAATACAGACCCCAGACAAGACCTCCTAAATACAAACCTCAGACCTGACCCCCTAAACTAATACAAACCCCAGACCATAACTCCTACATACAGACCCCAAATCAGACAACCTAAACTAATACAGACCCCAGATGAGACCCCCTAAATAAATACAAACCCTAGACCAGACCTCCTAAACTAATACAAACCCCAGACCAGACCTCCTAAACTAATACAAACTCCAGACTAGAACCCCGCACATACAGACCCCAAACCAGACAACCTAATCTGACGCAGACCCCAGATTACACCCCCTAAATAAATACAGATAGACACCATACCCCCTTTAAATGAATACACACCCCAGACCAGACCTCCTAAACTAATACAAACCCTGGACCAGAACCCCTACATACAGACCCCAAACCAGACAACCTAAACTAATACAGACTCCAAACCGGACCCCCTAAATACAGACCCCAGATTAGACCACCTAAATAATACAAATCCTAGACCAGACCCCTCTACACGAATACATACCCCAGAACCCTATAGTAATACAGACCCCAGACCAGAACCCCTACTTACAGACCCCATATTAGACCCCCCTAAATAGATACAAACTCTAGACCAGACCCCTCTAAGCTAATATAGACCCCAGACCAGAACCCCTACTTACAGATCCCAAACCAGACAACCTAAACTAATACAGACCCCAGATGGGACCCCCTAAATAAATACAAACCCCAGACAAGACCCCCTGAACTAATACAATATCCAGACTAGAACCCCTTACATACACACTCTGAACCAGACTACCTAAACTAATACATACCCCAGATTAGACCCCCTAAATAAATACAGATACAGACAGCAGACCCGCTTTAAATTAATACAAACCCCAGACCAGAACCCCCTACATACAGACCCCAAACCAGACAACCTAAACTAATACAGACCCCAGATGAGAACTCTTACTTACAAACCAGACCCCCTGAATACAGAACCCAGATTAAACCTCCTAAATAAGTACAAACCCTAGACCAGAGCCTTTTAAACTAATACAAATTCCAGACCAGACCCTGTAAACTAATACAGACCCCAGACCAGACCCCCTACTTACAGACCCCAAACCTGACAACCTAAACTAATACAGACCCCAGATTAGACCCCCCTAAATAAATACAAACCCTAGACCAGAACCCTCTAAACTAATACAGACCCCAGACCAGAACCCCTACTTACAGACCCCAAACCAGACAACCTAAACTAGTTCAGACCCCAGATTAGACCCCCTAAATAAATACAGACACCAGACCCCCTTTAAATTAATACACACCCCATATCAGAACTCCCACATACAGACCCCGAATTAGAAAACCTAAACTAATACAGACCACAGATTAGACCCCGTAAATAAATACAGACCCCCGGCCAAACCCCCTAAACTAACACAAAGCCCAGAGCAGACCTCCCCAACTAACACAAACCCCAGACCAGAACTCCTACATACAGACCCAAAATTAGACAACCTAAACTAATACAGACCCCAGATCAGAACTCCTACTTACAAAACCCAAACCAGACCCCCAAAATACAGACCCCAGATTAGTTCTCCTAAATAAATACAGAACCCAGACCAGACTGGCCCAAATACAAACCCCAGACCAGACCCCGTACAGTTACAGAGCAGCTCTTCATATCTGTGGAGCCCTGCTGGTTAGCCATGAGGACAAGAACAGATATTGTCATGTGACCTTATCTGTGTAGGTCCTTCAACAGTAACAGGACCTCCTCACAATTGGTCATATGACCTGATCTGTACAGGTCCTTCTTCAGGTCCTGCAACGATTCGCAAAAAAACCTCTAACACTGCATTGTGCATCAAATCTTTGAGTCACCATAGGCCCCCAGGATACTTGGACCCCGATCAGCCGCCCATACCAATCCGCCACTGCCTTGGTCTTCCAGTGATCTGCATTAATTTTCCCACTCTCATCCACAGTATTCACCCACTGCACCTCACCACTTCATATTGTCAGAAGACCCTTCTAGAAAAGAGAAATGGTCCAAAGCGGAGAACCCCTTTAATTCCGTAACTGAACTGAAGACAGAACATTCCTACACTCCATCATGTCGTACAGGAAACGTGTTCATCTGTTCCTTCCCACAATAATGAAGAGACTCTCTGCATATTGCAGATACGATTATGGAAGGGAAATAATAATCTGTAAATACAAGTGTTCACGGACTGAACGGCACATGTAAAGCATCATCATAGTTATAGCAGTCAACTCTCCCTCCTCTATCCCGTCAATGTATTCATGGGCACTGATCTTGGAAGGTTTTCGAATCTACACCAAAATAATTTATCATGGATCTTGTTATATTACGAATGGGCCGAGGCGTCTTAAATACCATTTACAATCTATTGTGCATGATGAGTATAATGTAGAACTGAAAGCAATCAAAGATCTGGTTGGGTTTTACTTACTTTCTGGCAGTATTGTAATTGCATTTGCCATGTGATCAATTCCTCATTATTCTTACAAGCATCCGTTCTGTGATTGAGGTTGGAGAACTGATGAGTTCCTCTGTCTGAACCAAAGAGGGAAATTATGTATTTCGAGTTGAGTTAGCTTTAAAAATATATACTTGTCGTTATTTGGATTCACATGATGGCATAAAATGAGATAGATAGGGAGAGAGGGATGAAAGAGATTGAAAGATAGATATGAGATAGATAGATAGATAGATAGATAGATAGATAGATAGATAGATAGATAGATAGATAGATAGATAGATAGATAGATAGATAGAACATAAATAGATAGATAGACAGATAGATAGATAGATAGATAGATAGATAGATAGAGAGAGAGAGAGAGAGAGAGAGAGATAGATAGATAGAGAGAGAGAGAGAGAGAGAGAGAGAGAGAGAGAGAGAGAGATAGATAGATAGATAGATAGATAGATAGATAGATAGATAGATAGATAGATAGATAGATAGATAGATAGATAGAGTACATCAATGATTATTAGTATTTTGGTCATTGCTGGATTAGTGGTCATTCTGCATCATCTGTCTTTCAGATTAAAGGACTACTACTCTGTACGTCCTAATATTGTATGATTGAGATGATGGGGGCAATAATATATCTGAATATTGCTGTGAGGACTTTTGTTATATACAGGCTTAGTATACTCATACTAAGTCAGTTGTGTGGAACTACAGCCCCCATAATTTCTTGCATGCTGGAATTGCTTACATTGTGGGATCTGTAGTTCTTCAGCAGCTGATGAGTACCAGGTTGCCTGCTGTTATTCCGGTTCCTCGCCAGTAATCAATGCCAGGCGCCTCACCCTGCACTTCTATTGTGGGGCACATGCAATCAATTTTAATATATCTCAGTAAGATTGTGAAATACACAATTAATTCTAATACTGAGCAGTTTCGCTACGGCGACCCTGAAATGTAGGTTTCTCACAGCTGGTTATTACTATTTATCTAACCGCTTATCTCCCTGCTGCTATCTGTGGGGGAAAAGAAAAAAACGAATTAACCATCAAAATAGAGGAAAAAACACAACAGGTTTACAGTGAATTGTATGCGGGATCTGCGTTCAGTGAAACAAACGCGTGTGATGTTAAGCGTCGCCTTGTTCTGCATTGTGACTGCTCGTCTCATCATCCGAGCTGAATCCTGCATCCTCCGCCATGGAGATAAATCACTCAGTCATGGAACAATGGCGTAATACTAAAATGGAATTCAAGGGATTTTCCACCATTATATCGGCTTAAATTAAAGGTGTTTTCCCATAACCAAAATGTAGCACCTATCCACAAGATAGATTAGCGGAGGTTCGACCATAGGGATCCCCACCAATCATGAGATCGGGCTTACCTTGCCATTCCTGGAAGCCCTATATGAATTGAGCGGTACTGCGCATGCTCGGCTATAATTTCTATGGGGTTGCCAAGTACTATCTTCGGCAGACCCATAGAAATTAATGGAGCTGTGGCCGAGCATGTGCAGTACCGCTCCATTCATATGGGGCTTCCAGGAAAGGCAGGGTAAGCCCATTCTCATGATTGGTCGGGGTCCCAGCAGTCGGACCCCCACCGATCAGCTATTTATCACCTATCTTGTGGATATGTGATACATATTGATAATGGGAAAATATCTCTAAAGGGTTTGTCTGCTTTAGGAAAACTACTTTTTAACACCCTATTAGGGCATTCTGGGGATAGTGGGGGATCCTTCATTCGGGACCTCCAGTGGAGAGCAGCCATAAAGAGCGTCTCTTTTTCTGGAAGATCTGCTACATCCATGCATTACAATTATTGACAATAACTAATGGGGGCATGTATTCATTCAGTTCTCACTCCCATTCCTATTCCTATTTTTCTCCCTCCCGTTTCTTTTTTTTTACCTGTTGTAGTACCCTGCTGTGCAGTCTTGCACATGTATCATATGCCACCTTCACATTTTCTAAAATGCTTAGGGTGCAATTGGGTTCAATTGACTTCAGCCATGACTAAGGACGCGGAAGTCGTCTGAAACACGTTGGCAGCGTATACCTTTCCACATCCACCTTTCTCTGTGGGACATTGATTCCCGGTTTTACTCTATTACAAATAAAATTGGGCCATGTTTCCATTTTAAACTAACAACCTTCCAGGATTTGTTTTTTTGCGCTGGATTCCATTTACTACCTTCTTTCTGCAATTGGGTGTATATAGGAGGTTCCTGTTTGGTGCTGCCCCTTACATGGCAATTTCTCCGCTTTAAACAAGGATCACAGTGTAGGGCCACATTAGGGTCAGCATCAAAACTGACGTGAACCCAGCTGTATCAGTTAGCTACTGACCCATGTTTACCCTATATATTATTATTTTTTGGGATCAGTGGTTGATCTTTTATATTTTTCTCCGTCTAGTTGGTTTGCATGGTGTAGTACCCCGCTACGACTTTGTACTTTGTATTTTGATGCATTGTTGTATTTCTCTATTTTTGCGCATGGCGATATGGCAATTGATTTTGGTCCTATAAGACAATAGTTTCTATCATCACTTTTTATTACTTGGAATATGGTTATATTTTAGGTGATATCATTTTCCAGTGCTATTATGACATGGACAGACCATTGATTTTAATAGACACCATGTAATACTTAATTTCTCCTGTGGTAGCGCTGCAGAGTTTCAGTGTATCCGCGTAGTTAAGAGCTGCCACAGGAAAGGGATTTTTGCTGTTTTCAGCTTATAGATATATATATATATAGATCCTATACTGATTTAACACAATTTATCAGCAGGATTATGTCAGGACCCTATTAAACTAAATGTCGACCCTTTTAATCTAAATTCTCTGGGTTGATCAGTTACTGCTGATGATTACACAGGCCCCTGTCACACAGTTATATGAAGAAGATCATAGCTGAGCCTCCCTTGTTCTATACTTATAATTTCTTCGCTTATATATTGGAAAATATAGCGGGAAGGATAATGACACTGTCCTCCCCAGCAGGCAGAGATGGTACTGGCTGTAGCTACACATGTGATGCTGTGCAGATGCATCATGGGATTGACAGCATAGCACAGAGGAAAAGAATGATGGGTGAAATCTAAAATTCAAGATGGAGTCGAATCAGAAGCAAACAGGAGGCTGAACTACAGGGAAGTGAGTACAATATATATAAAGGAAGTCCAAAGCTGGATAGGCAATATTGAGGTAAAAAATATTTACTGCCACGAGCCACCCGGTGTCAATACCGGCTGGCCCAGTGGTCTTCCAGCCTGGTGGCAACCCTACCTGTTAATACGGAAGGGGGCCCCACTGGCACCTTCAGCCCGAAATTTATTGCCAAAATCTATAGTGAGACACCTGCACAGGATGCGGTTACATTGCATCGGACAGTGTTATATAAATAATGGTCTGGAAGTGTTTTTTTGTGCTCCTTATGGCAATTGTATGTGGGCAATATCTGATTGTATGGTTTGGGTACTATAGGTAAGAGTGGGCATCAATAAAAGGTACTGCAAAGGGCATTAAATGGCTTAAGACTGGCCCTAGTAACATACTGTCCTACACAACTTGTTATTTTAATTAATGGTTATTAGCGAGTGGTAACGAAAAGCGTTGGAGGGTGGAAAAGTAGCAGGGGCAGGGGGGAGACAATAGGTTTGAACAGGCTCTGTCAGGGGAAAAGTGAGAACGGGCTCTGTCAGGGGCGATGGGGAGAGACTAGGAGGCAGTGCACAGTTGGGAAACAAAAGTGGCAAGGGAAGGAGGAAGGCCAGAGGGGAGATGTACAGTACGGATGTAGCCATCTTTATCTTAACTCTGATAACTTGCTGCATCGTGATATCACACAACAAAAGCCATTGAAAAAGTCAAGTTAAAGTTGCTTGACACTTTGTCTTTAATGTGTTAAAAGTCAAGAAAAAGATGGCTACATCTGTAGGTATGCAGTGGCTCTTTGGGGGTGTAGAGGGCAACATAATAAAAATAATTGCACAGTCACTCACCAAGTTGCAGTGCTGGCTACTGCAGACTCTAAGATCTCCCACCATTGAGGCACGCCTTGACGAAGTCTCTGCCTCCTCCTCACACACGGCACCCATGCCGCCTGAACAGACACCAAAATTACACCCCAAACCAGACCCTTAAAATTAAGTCAGATCCCAAAAATAAATCCAGATCGCAAACCTCAAAATGTATTCAGACTCCAGACCAGACCTCTAAATTATTCAGACCTCAGACCCCCGCTAGATTAATCAGGCCCCAGACTAAGGGCTTATTTAGACGAACGTGTAATACATCCGTGCAACGCGCGTGATTTTCACGCGCCTCACACAGACCTATGTTAGTCTATGGGGCCGTGCAGACTGTCCGTGAGTTTCACGCAACGTGTCCCCGCTGCGTAAAACTCACGACATGTCCTATATTTCTGCGCTGATCGCGCATCACGCACCCATTGAAGTCAATGGGTGCGTGAAAATCACGTGCAGCACACGGAAGCACTTCCATGGGACGCGCGTGATTCGCGCAACAGCAGTAAAAAGTATGAATGAAAACAGAAAAGCACCACGTGCAAACATACAAACATACAAACAGAGTGTCATAATGATGGCGGCTGCGCAAAACTCACGCAGCCACGCATCATATGCTGATGACACACGGAGCTGTTAAGTAACTTTTGCGCACGCAAAATGCCACGTTCTTTGCGCGCGCAAAACGCACACGCTTGTGTAAATCCGGCCTTAAAGTCATGAATTAATTCATACCTCAGACCAGACCCCTAAATCATTCAGAATCCAGACAAGACCTCCTAAATTAATCAGACCAGACCCCCATGTACTTACCGTTATAGGGTCCTGCCACTAGCTCGTGGCCCCGCTCAGCTACAGCAGCCACACTTCTTTCCTTCTGACACTAACACATTGATCTTCAGGCTCGAGCTGCAGGGGTCTGAAGACTGGAGAAAGCCTGTCTTCAAATGGTGTGACTTGGTTATAAAGTTGGCCGGCATCAGGACCTTGGGATCAAGGCCCTGGTCGTTAGTTACTTTGGAGTAAGGAATCTGCCCCATTACATTGCAGGACCTTTTCCTTTCCCAAAAGTAACTACCACTGTGGCCCTAGTCTAAATTCCTAAAGTTACTAAATGACGACGGACAGTGGCTGACAGGGGGTTTTATTTTCCCCTTTTTGTGGCCAGGATCCTGATGGCAGTGCTGACTGCAAGATCTGACTACACAAGGTTTGTTTGTAGTCTGTAACCATGGAGGCACATGGGTCTTGCATAGGAGCTGCATACACATAACAAAGATTTTGTGATCAAGTGTATTTGCAAAGTTGAATTATTTTTTTGTTTTTAAATGCATTGGAGAAATATAAAAGAATGGTTGCAATGGTAGTTTTAGGTGGTCATTTTTTAATGATTTCCAAATTTTATTATGGTACTCTTTAAAGTCTACTTCCAGTCAGAAACTTTCTGGCATGTTATAAAGACAAAGTTCTCATTAGTGGAGATCTGGAGGAAAAGACCCTCACCACCACTGATCGCTAGAATGAAGGGGTTGTGTCTTATTGCAAAACCCTGTGCCCCTTCCACTCCTATTGACTTCTCTTATTTTTACTCTGGAGAGGTGAAGGTGGGTCACAGACTTGCATTACAGTCTATGGCCCATCTTCACCTCTCCCGAAAGAAGACAACGGGAGCCAAAGGCGCGCAGTGTTCTACAATGGTCCCTAACCCCGTTATTCTTTTAGTGGGGATATCAAAGCCAAGACAAGGGCTATGAATGGCATGGGCCATATAAACTATGACTCCACGCGACTGTCTTACGAATTATGGGACCCTCCGTAAAAGGCGCCCGGTACACTATTTGCCCTCCTCCAGACTAATTCGTTGACAAGGCAAGTTTCACCAGTGTTTATGGAGAAGAAAACTTACCAAACCAGCGCCGTGTGGTTATATGATTGTGTAATTGACACCGCTTATAGTGCCCTTGTTATGTACTATTAGGACCTCTATACCCCTACTCTCAGATTATGAAAGTTCATTTTATGAATTGAGTAAGAAAACCATTCCCAAAATAAACGAAATGTAATTTTCACAAAAGAACTAAACTCCATTCATCTACATTCGACACACACAGGTGACAATTACTGTCAATTTAAAATTATTTTCTCGCTTGGTTTGTACAAGTTATAATTATTGCGACATAATGATTCAGTACATGAAAAGCACCGGAGTAATGACACATTTGGAGACGGCTCCGATTGGTTACTTATGTTTTCATCCAACCTGCAAAAATCTATATTATAACAAATTATTGATTTGGTCGCAGGTGTTTGTAGGCCAGATGACAGGCTTCCTGTAGCGTAAAGCCTATGGCTGCTACAAAATCCTCCCTTTTATTACACCGATAGCACAGGTGGTACAATCTGTCTTGTTTCTGTATTTATTTTTATCCAATAGGTGCGTGATTTCTTGTGAAATCTTCTCGTGCTTCCTCCAGGCTGAGAGGACTGAACCTGAAACAAGAATGTATTACATAAGACTTTCTGTGACCACTTATGTACATGTAGCGGCATGCATTCAAATAGTGGTCACCCAGATAGGAACTTAAGAGGTTGCTAGGCAACCAGATCTCCTGCAGAATACACGAAGGGGATTGTGGGTGAAATAAGAGAAACATAGGCAGTTACCATAGTGGGAGTAAAATGTAAGGTCTTCAGTGTATAATATTATAGGGTTACTATATATTTAGAATCTATATATTCTACTGCTTGATAAAGAACTTTCTATGACTTTTGGTTATTATGCAGATGTAGTAGACTGATGTCCTTTGAGAAACCACAGATAAGCTGTATAGTTGTCCCTGACAACCCCTCCTTCTTACTGTAGGGTTGTCCAGTTTATAAAACTTTTTACATACACCCTATTAGTGAATTCTGAGTTAATAGAGGGGGGTCCTCTGTTAAGGATCCTCATCTCTTGGCCAGACTGGAGAGCAGTTACATAGAGCGTTTCTCTCTCTGGAGGACTTGTCCTGTTCTGTATTATACAGACAACATTGATATGAATGAACACTGTGTAATGCTTCATTTCACCTGTGGTGGCACTGCAGTGAAATTGAACATTTTCTGACAGGTTTCCACACAGTTTACAGCTGATCGCTTTATGATCTGCTTATTTTCAATGGACCATTCTAACAAGTAGGAATTGTCCAAAGTGGAGAGCCCATTTAAGCATCTGTAAGTGTAGGATGTCTATCATCTCTTCCCTTGAATGAAGAAGCTTGAAACATACAACAGGTGACCATAAAACGTGAACCTCCGTCCCTTTTCTCCAAAAAATACTTACCAAGAAGTAAAAGCAGAGGTCTACGGGCTGTTCCACCTACGTTCTCCATAATGATGCTAGGACATTGAGTTTAGGCAGGTAAGATTGCCTTGGATATGGCAGGACAACAAGGCTATCTCACAGCTGTCATGTAAAATTGGCCACGATGGGGCCAAAATGGGTTCCTCTGGCAAGGAACTTGTCATCTCTCAGTTCATCCTTATTATCTTCCACCACTGTCCACATAATCCCCACCACCCCCCCCCCCAATGACCCGACCCAAGCCATTTCTCTTCACCTGCCAAGGTCAACCAGGTCTTCCCAACTACATCTACATTACAAACCTATCCGCAACTATGAATATGGAAAAGGTTTTGTAGGGTCCAATAAAGCCAAGACTGCTCATAGGTATGCACTTATGAGATATAATGTATTTCGATGTGTCTGTACAGAACAGTCCGTCCTGGAAATTTAATCTAAATTTAACCGAAACCTGTGTATTGCTCCGAGCCATCTCATAAAAGACGTACTGTAATTTCACATTTTCTTGCTAATTTTTCACATGTAATTATGTCTCTTTCATCTCATTACCTTTTCTCCATGGACATGTTATTTTCTGATATAGATAGGACTGATCTTGAAATAATGTCAACAGCCCTAGTTCTGCTTTTCATCTTATAAATAATACACTGCTCGGCTTGTGTAGATTTAGTCAATTTTGACATCTTGAATGTGATAACTTGTTTCTAAGATAAATGCCCCAGGCATTTCCATGTCTATTGCAGCTTTTTCTCTCTTTCATCATTTCAGCTACCTTGCAATATGTCTCTTGTTCTGTCTCCTGCTCATATAAAAAAAAATCTATCCCTGAATGTAGTGCAGTTTGGGAGGGACCACCAAACCTAAAATCCTAATTTGCCTTATGCAGATATATCAAAGTGATCAATATATCATCGTATGCAAAGATATAGTGGAATATGCATGATTCAAAAAAGCTCAAAGTTGGCAAAAAAAACTAAAATTTGCTTTATTGCTGATGGCATAAAAGGTTTTTGAAAAGCTAACAATGACGAGATGTTCTTCCACCTTCATGGTCTTTAAGACATCTTCCCACCTGTAGACCTCTAGACTCTACAGGTATTAGGTGGTCCAGTCCATTCGGTTAATGCAGGAACATATGTAGGATTTTTATAAGGATGGGAGTTTCGAATAAAAAAATTATTTTGCAACTTTAGCTAGTCCTTAACCAGCCCAGACCCGTTGTATGTAACTGGGCTGGCTATCTGGCTTATTGTCTGTCCCACTATTCCCGAGCATGCCTCCTCTCTGCTGTTCAGTATGCCAGATGCCAATTTACTTCACGACTTGAACCCCCCCCCCTCTCCCCGATGCTCAATAAATGAGAAAAGGATGTGTAAAGTTGCTGGAAGTAAGCTAAATCAAGTGGCTGTTTTTCTGTGCCCTGCGCTTGGGGAGAGGGTAAAGGTGGTAAGTGACCGACTCCTTACCCTGGGCACCCCCGAGAGGGTCAAGTCTGTATAAAATTACTAAAACTATTGGCAGTGCTGCAGCAGTTAATTTGAGCACCAAGTTCAAAGGGGGCAGTTTTAACCCTGTTTCAAAGACCCCTGCTGCCTCCTTCCACTACTACTTCTGAAGAGCCTATGCAGGTTGACCGGGTCAGAATATCGGACCAGGAGCGGCAGCACAGACGCGCTGCTAACTTGTGTATGTACTGTGGGAGAAAGGGCAACTATGTGCGTCAGTGTCCTCAGAAGCCGGGACACTCCAGCACCTAGGGTTGATAGGAGAGATTGGTGAATCCGTGTCTTCTCTAACATCCTCTGCTTAAGGGCTTATTCACGCGAACGTGTTTTACGTCCGTGCTACGCGCATGATTTTCACGCGCGTCGCACAGACCTATGTTAGTGAATGAGGCCGTTCAGACTGTCAGTCAATTTCAGGCAGCGTATGTGCGCTGCGTGAAACTCATGACATGTCCTATACTTACCCGTGTTTCGCGCTGCACGCACCCATTGAAGTGAATTGGTGCGTGCAAATCACGCTCGGCACACGGAAGCACTTCCGGGTGCCGCGCGTAATTCGCGCAACAGTAGTACAAACAATGAATGAAAACAGAAAAGCACCACGTGCTTTTCTGTTTGTAAACATAAAACCAGAGTGTCATCATGATGCCGGCTGCGCGAAAATCACGCAGCCACGCGCCATATGCTGATGCCACACATGCCATGCTGAATAAGGCCTAACTGTCGCTCACATCGTCTCTATCCTCGTGGGTGAAGCTTCACATTCCATCTCGGCCTTTCTGGACTCTGGAGCAGCCGGGAACTTTAACCAGTTCAGGACCGGGCTATTTTGATCCTTCAGGATCAGACACCGTTTAGCCATTTTTAGCACGCGTTAGTTAAACGGCTATAACTTTTTTATTTGTTGGGCTAACGACGTGATTTTTGCGCTGTTTTTTCCATAGACAATGTAGGTTTCTTTTTTTTTTGTCATTTTTATATACATCCTTTTTGCTATTTTAGAATTTCTATTCTTAAAGTTTGAAAATAATAGTAAAAAAAAAAGCTTTTTTACTTTTCAGCTATTTTTTGGGGTAATAACATAGTTTTACCCTAAAATATACCTTTTATTTGTGATCGCCATTGTCTACCGTAAATTTTAGTATATTACATGTCTATATTAGGGTAATTGGGTCCGGGTTATGTGTATTTACATTTATTATTTTTTTCACTTTACTTTTATTTTTTTATTACTATCGTCTGTCCCTCAAAGGTCAAAAAAGACCTTTGGGGGACTTTATATATATTTATTTTCTTTCTTTTACACCATCTTTTTCCACTGTAACTGGAGCTGCACAGCATCCCCAGTTACAGGGGAAATCAGCCCTCTCATAGTGACGATTGTCACTAACAGGGCTGTGCTGGGTCTAGTAAGACCCAGCAGCAGTCTGCCAGTCACATGAACACCGGGACCAATAGAGACAGCGGCGCGGCCGCTGCCTCTATTCCTATACACAACGTTCATTGAGCGCTGTGTAAAAGAAATGGGAGAAGATAGAAGCAGTGAAAGCTGCTTCTATCTTCCCCTCAGGGTCCCCGGCAGTCACTGACAGCCGGAGATGCAACATTCAGCTGCCCGATCGCTCGGGCAGCAAATTAAAACCCGCGCCGTAAAAAGTCTATGGCTCGGGTTTTAAGGACACTGACCGCTGTCCATAAAAACACAGCCAGCGGTTGGGAACCAGTTATACACCAGGCTTTAGTAGACCGCCTCCACTTACCCACAACTCCCCTAAAGAAATCTCTAGCGGTGGCTTCCGTGAATGGCCATCCGTTGCCTGACCCAATTCTGTTTATCACTGAGCCATTGAAGTTACAAGTGCGTGTCCTACACTCTGAACAAATAACATTCTATGTTTGAGGCTAATAATCCAATTCTGTTGGGACAATCCTGGCTTTGCAAAAACACGCTCCAGTGCTTGATTGGAATTCTACAGAAATTTTTCAGTGAGGACCTCGCTGCCACCTCAACTGTCTGCCTGTGTTTCGTCATGCCCAATCTCCAGTGCCTCAGTCGCTCCCTGGTCTACCTCAGCAATATGCCTGTTACGCAGACGTGTTCAGCAGGAAGGAAGCTGAGACCTTGCCTCCGCATCGCCCATACGACTGTCCAATCGAGTTGCTTTCTGGGACTTCACCTCCTTGTGGACGGGTATATCCTCTCTCTCTGCCCGAGACCCAAACCATGTCGGCATATGTCAAGGAAAAGCTCAAGAGGGGGTTTATTAGAAAGTCAATGTCTGCAGCCGGAGCTGGATGTTTCTTCGTAGGGAAAAAATATGGATCCCTCCAACCCTGCATAGACTATCATGGTCTGAATAAAATCACTGTCAAAAACAAGTACCCCTTGCTGCTGATCTCTGAGCTCTTCGACCATATTCGTGGAGCCAAGATTTTCACTAAACTGGATCTCCGTGGGGCTTAAAAAATGGTTCGGATCCGCAAGGGTGACAAGTCCAATATTTTCGACCAGTGTCCATCTCAAGTCCAGTGTCCGTGACGACTTCAGTATCCGTGTCCGGTGTGCCTGTCGACTCCGGTTTCCATTTCCATTATCCAACACAAGCCAGCTTCCGGTAATCCAGGACAAGCTAGCTTCCAGCTATACGGCACCAGCCTGCCATCCAGGTACCACTGACCAGTGAGTGTCCTATATTTGTTTGGCCAGCTGCTACTCCTTTATGGTGGAGTATCCCATTGGGTCTACAACCCCGGTGGACGTTACACTTAGCCATAGCATGACTAAGAATAGTCTTGTTCGAAACGCATAAGCGTCAGACATTCGACCTGTGCTGAGTCATTTATTTTAAAAAAGTTGGCAACAGACACGTTTGACTTTTTAAGTGAATGTGATGGAGAACCTTTTTCTACTCTTTTCACTTTTTAACCCCAAGGATCGTGAATGGGCCAAAAAAACAAAATCATGGGAACAGTAAATACTATCAAAACTCATAATGGTTATTCATAGGGAGCCCTTCATATGCTTTTGTCTGTTTACTAATCACATGGCCAATTATGTTCAGTCCATTGCTTGACAGTAGACAGTAGTGGGTGACAACGCTGCACCTCCTCATGCAAAGTCGTGGTATTTGTGTCACTCACTGAGCTAGAGAAAAACTGCCGGGCATGGAAAAAAGACTCTGGGGGCCTCTGGTCAATATATATATATATATATATATATATATATATATATATATATATATATATATATATATATATATATATGCATATATATATATATATTTTTATTTTTTTTATTTTTATTTTTTTTTTGCTATAATATTATTCAAATAATAGCAGCAAACAATAGTACTGCCCTAAATGATATTACCATATAGTGGAAAATAACAACACCGTTCGGTGCCGAAACAATATGGCCACGCTATGTCTACATAATACCGCCATACCAGTGAATGCATAGTAGTGCCATATTGTGTGCTATATAGAGCTCTATAGATACCACTGCACAATGCCTAGTTAAGGCACAGCCTGTACCATGACCACAGTTGTGTTGAGTCTTTAAGAAAGAATATTAAAAAGGACATTTCTGATAAGAGCCATTAATGTTACATCTCTGTCACGGCCTTTCCATATTAGATTATAGTCATGCAATTTTCTTTTCCTAATGACCTCTTCTGAGCATTGTCCCTCAAGTACTAAAATGGGAAAGTAGGGAATGTTCAAGGTTTGATTTGTGTGCAGAAATAACCGCAGAGTATTATCTGTATTTATTACAGACCATGTGTCACCTCCTGCAGCCATATTACTTTCATGTCAAGAGAGACATTCACAAAGAACTTTCTGCTTGAGATGCCTGCTATAAGCCTCATTCAGTCTTCCCTCTCCAGTTATCCCAAGCTGCTGCTTCTTCAATGTTCCTTTTTAAGATATCATTAGATTTCATCACGTCTTAAAGGAAATGTTCTTTAATTTAATTCAATATATAATATGATCGAAGCAATAAAGTACATTACAGACTAATCATCATATTCTGCTAGATGAGAAATTTTAATGAGTTTTGTTATATTGATAATAGGCATATAGAGCATTCACATAGAGCAAATACATAGAAAGAAGCTATTGCAGGCTGGAAATGAAAGGGGTTTGACCCTTCGAGACAACCATTGGCCATTTGCTGTATGGCTGCATATGGACATCGGAGAGGAAATTGCTCTGCTCGGAACTACCCCACTCAGTTAGTCAAAAGAACTATTATAATACTGCCCCCCTATGAACAAAAAAATATATCTACTGTAATACTGCCCCCTATATACAAGAATATATCAACTATAATACTGCCCCCTATATACAACAATATAACTACTATAATACTGCTCCTATGCACAAGAATATAACTACTATAATACTGCTCCTATGTACAAGAATATAACTACCATAATACTGCCCCCTATATACAAGAATATAACTACTATAATACTGCCCCTATATACAAGAATATAACTACTATAATACTGCTCCTATATACAAGAATATAACTACTATAATACTGCCCCCTATATACAAGAATATAACTACTATAATACTGCTCCTATATACAAGAATATAACTACTATAATACTGCCCCTATATACAAGAATATAACTACTATAATACTGCCCCTATATACAAGAATATAACTACTATAATACTGCCCCCTATATATAGGAATATAACTACTATAATACTGCTCCTATGCACAAGAATATAACTACTATAATACTGCTCTTATGTACAAGAATATAACTACTATAATACTGCCCCCTATATACAAGAATATAACTACTATAATACTGCCCCTATATACAAGAATATAACTACTATAATACTGTCCCCTATATACAAGAATATAACTACTATAATACTGCCTCCTATATACAAGAATATAACTACTATAATACTGCTCCCTATATACAAGAGTATAACTACTATAATACTGCCTCCTATATACAAGAATATATCTACTGTAATACTGCCCCCTATATACAAGAATATAACTACTATAATACTGCCCCCTATATACAAGAATATAACTACTATAATACTGCCCCTATATGCAAGAATATAACTACTATAATACTGTCCCTATATACAAGAATATAACTACTATAATACTGCTCCTATATACAAGAATATAACTACTATAATACTGCCCCCTATATACAAGAATATAACTACTATAATACTGCCCCCTATATACAAGAATATAACTACTATAATACTGCCTCCTATATACAAGAATATAACTACTATGATACTGCTCCTATATACAAGAATATAACTACTATAATACTGCCCCCTATATACAAGAATATAACTACTATAATACTGCCCCTATATACAGGAATATAACTACTATAATACTGCCCCTATATACAAGAATATAACTACTATAATACTGCTCCTATATACAAGAATATAACTACTATAATACTGCCCCCCCTATACAAGAATATAACTACTATAATACTGCCTCCTATACACAAGAATATAACTACTATAATACTGTTCCTGTATACAAGAATATAACTACTATAATACTGCTCCTATATACAAGATAATAACTACTATAATGCTGCCCCTATATACAAGAATATAACTACTATAATACTGCCCCTATATACAAGAATATAACTACTATAATACTGCCCCCTATATACAAGAATATAACTACTATAATACTGCCCCTATATACAAGAATATAACTACTATAATACTGCCCCTATATACAAGAATATAACTACTATAATACTGCCCCCTATATACAAGAATATAACTACTATAATACTGCCCCTATATACAAGAATATAACTACTATAAGGGTATGTTCACACGGCAGCGTCCGTAACGGCCGAAATAACGGGGCTGTTACCAGGAGAAAACAGCCCCGTCATTTCTGCCGTAACGGCATGTGCAGGCGCTTGAACGCCGCGTCCATTACGGACGTAACTGGAGCAGGTTTTCCATGGAGTCCATGGAAAACGGCTCCATTTACGTCTGAAGAAGTGACAGGTCACTTCTTTGGCGTGGGCGTCGATTTACGCGCCGTCTTTTCACAGCGACGCGTAAATATACGCCTCGTGTGAACAGACAAACGTCAGCCCATTGCTTTCAATGGGTAGATGTTTGTCAACGCTTTTAAGCCGTAATTTTGGACGTAATTCCAGGCGTAAAAAGCCCGAATTACGTCCGTAATTTGGCCGTGTGAACATACCCTAATACTGCTCCTATATACAAGAATATAACTACTATAATACTGCCCCCTATATGCAAGAATATAACTACTATAATACTGCACCCTATATACAAGAATATAACTACTATAATACTGCCCCCTATATACAAGAATATAACTACTAGAATACTGCCCCTATATACAAGAATATAACTACTATAATACTGCCCCCTATATACAAGAATATAACTACTAGAATACTGCCCCTATATACAAGAATATAACTACTATAATACTGCACCCTATATACAAGAATATAACTACTATAATACTGCCCCTATATACAAGAATATAACTACTATAATACTGCTCCTATATACAAGAATATAACTACTATAATACTGCCCCTATATACAAGAATATAACTACTATAATACTGCTCCTATATACAAGAATATAACTACTAGAATACTGCCCCCTATATGCAAGAATATAACTACTATAATACTGCACCCTATATACAAGAATATAACTACTATAATACTGCCCCCTATATACAAGAATATAACTACTAGAATACTGCCCCTATATACAAGAATATAACTACTATAATACTGCACCCTATATACAAGAATATAACTACTAGAATACTGCCCCCTATATACAAGAATATAACTACTATAATACTGCCCCCTATGTACAAGAATATAAGTACTATAATATTGCCTCCTATATACAAGAATATAACTACTATAATACTGCCCCCTATATACAAGAGTATAACTACTATAATACTGCCCCCTATGTACAAGAATATAACTACTATAATACTGCTCCTATATACAAGAATATAACTACTATAATACTGCCCCTATATACAAGAATATAACTACTATAATACTGCCCCCTATATATAAGAATATAACTACTATAATACTGCCCCTATATACAAGAATATAACTACTATAATACTGCCCCCTATGTACAAGAATATAACTACTATAATACTGCCTCCTATATACAAGAATATAACTACTATAATACTGCCCCCTATATACAAGAATATATCTACTATAATACTGCCCCTTATATACAAGAATATAACTACTATAATACTGCCCCCTATATACAAGAATATAACTACTAGAATACTGCCCCTATGTACTAGAGTATAACTACTATATTCTAATGGCTAGAATCTTTATTTGAAGGGTTGTTTCCATCAGCTAGGCATATATAGCATATCCACAGGATATTAGAACTTTGGATCACAGACCACTTTTTCACATGTTCAGATGGCCTCATGAACTGCCCCCTCTCCAATTAATCCCCCTGAAATCAACAGCCAGCAGCCGCCTCAACATGCGAATCGGGATATAAGTGACCGCTTTCGATATAGGTGCGAGTCCCAGAGTTAAGAATAACCCTTTAAACTTATTGGGACGTCATTGAGAGACATTATAGGCATGACAGACCCTCTCATCTCTTATGTCACTGTGTATTTTTATGAGTTATGGCCTCAAAAGGCCTTACGCTATCCAATATAATGTAAAAACATGTCCAAAAAGTTCAGACCAAACAACATTCACCACTAAACCTGGTCCTAAAAACAACACATAAATGCAGATTTAATTATTGCAGGGGCTTAACTAGGAAACCCTGTGCCCCATAGCAAACTTGTAGATAGTGCCACACAGCCCTCCCCCCGTAGATAGTATCCCCTCCCCCTTGTAGACAGTGCCATACAGTACCCCTTGTAGATAGTACCACACTCCACCCCCTTTTAGATAGTGCCATACAGCTGCTACCTCCCCTTGTAGCACAGTGCCCCTCCAGCTCCCCTTGTAGGCAGTGCCATACAGCCCCCCTGCACCTCCCCGTTGTAGATAGTGCCATTCAGCCACCCACCTCCCCCTTGTAGATAGTGCCATCCAGCCACCCACCACCCCCTTATAGACGGTGCCCACCAAACAAATAAAATACAAAAAATATACTCCCCTAGGCCCCGTTACCGTGACGAACGGAGCTGCTCCACAATGCCTACGGGATCCTTGTGCAGGCCGGCGTGGTCCAGTGACGTCATCACACCGGTCTGTGAAGGGATCCTGGCCCTGCGCGATAGGCTGCAGGCAGAACGGCCTGTAGCCTACTAAATGGCAGAGCAGGGAGCTACCTCATAGTTTTCAATAGTATCTGCGTCCTATGCTATTGAATGTACCGTCTCTACCGCTGTAGCAGCCATAGCAGCTGTTAGCGGCGCCCACGAGCATGGGGGGACCATCCTGGCGGGCGTCACGGGTGCTTTCATGCCGCGGGCCCAGTAGCAGCCGCTATGGCTGCTATGGCGGTAGTTATACCACTGGACACATGGCTGCAATAATATATTTAGGCATGGATGAGGAGGAGGAAGATGAGGAGGAGGAGGAGTAGGAGGAGGATACTAATACCATATTATGTGCACAGTTATTAAAAGATTTGTATGAAATTAGAAAAAAATGACTGCTTAATTCCAGAAACAGCTCCACTATGGTCCATGGGCTGTATCTGGTATTGCAGCTCAGCCCCAATTAAGTGAATGGATCTCTTCTGCATTACCAGACCGAGCCATAGACCTCAGTGGTGCTGTTGCTTTCTAATCTCATACAACCACTTTAAGGCACTGTTCACATTGGCGCTATGTTTCATTCCGTCATGGTTTTGCGGTTATTGATGACCAGAAATGCAGCGCTATTCTTGCCGAAAGCTCAGAAAACCTGACAGAAACTGAATTGCCCCCATAATAAGGATCTAAATCTATGGCATGGCTCTCTTAAATGTTTTTTGGGGGTTTAGAAACCCCATTTTCATATAACCTATTAGGAAATTTTGCATTACTAGAAGGGGGGGGGGTCTTCTGCTCAGGATCCTGATGTCTTGTGCAGGGTAGAGAGCGGTTACAAAGAGCGTCTCTCTCTCTCTCTCACTCTCTCTGGGCAACCTGTCCTATCCTGCATTACGTACACAACCCTGTGCAATAAGAATGATCACTGTGTAATGCTTAATTTCCCCTGTGGTGGCGCTGCATGGAAACTGGATACATACTGCCAGGTCTTTCGACAGAAGACAGATTACAAATGATTACTGTGGATCCCAGCAGGTAGACTCACAACACTTTTCTATAAAAAAAAAAAAGTTAAGCAGAAGAGGGCAAGGGCCGATAAGAAATGTATTATAATATACACGCGAATCTGCTGTAATTATGGCGCAAATTTACATCCGCATTGATCAATGTAGATTACAATTTCTGCCGCACAATTCTTGCACTTCTTAATAAAATTAGGCACATTTTACTCCAGCTCTTTATATGTTTCTGGCCTATGAAATGCCGGTCTTAATAACCCCCCCCCCCCCCCCTGCCATGTCTCGATCCTTTTCAGTAGACGTCACATTCGCCGCTCATTGTATTGTTTCCCAGATTTACTGTTTAGAACACAAAATATGAGGATTAAGAACAAAAAAATTGTGATTTGCAGCAGCAATAAGTGTGTTGGGGGCAGGCGGGCATACACAAAGCTGCCATCAGAACGAGCCCCTTATATATAACAGGCAGTGGAGAGGGAAGTCTTGAGTTATGCATTTCAATCACACAGTGAGAGACCTAATCATGTACATCTTCGATATCTCTACATTTCCCAGCTGGTGACTGATTGCCCGGTAAGCTGTAAATTCTGTCCCGTCAAATATTACTGCATGGAGCTTGTTTTCCTGGTGTGAAATTCATCTACTTTCCCTTGATAATCATGGTGGCACAAAAGCTTTCATATACCTAAAAGGCGTGAGCGTCTTGTGATAGATATATATAGTATGGAAGAATGTATATTCTATGTGTTATAAGACGTGAAGGCTTAAAAAGAGGCACAGAACTATTTCTAGTACCGTGAAAAAGTATGTGCCCCCTCGCGGATGTGATATTTATCACTGACTGATTTTACATCTATGAATACAATGTAATATTAGCGAGAAATCCCCATGAAGCACGCGATTACCTTTATTTAAGGAGAAACACGCATAGCCCCCTTATGAAAAAGTAATTGCCCTTGGTTGCCGCACCCAATTGAACCCAAATTTTTGCTATAATTGTATATCACATCGGAATATTAGCCGGGTCTTCTCGGGAGGACAGCTATAATTAAGATATTTCGAGAAGTTTCCACACATGAACTGCTTAATTCAGAACCATATTAGGATACAAAAACTCTAGGAAGGTCTTCTGTTTCTCCTCCCGTTTGTGGCTGCCACTGTCTGGCTTCTACTTTACAGCAGTTGTCACCGGATCCCCCGTTTTCCTCTTGGGACCCCCTCTATCAGCCATTTATGGCATATACGATAGTCCTTCAAGGCGGTCAACACCCATAAAACACTCGTAGTCTGATGAAAAATTTTTCGGCCATGGTAGATTTTTTTCTTGGCCTTTCCTTATCTGGAATGATATGTGTATGGAGTAAATCATTGCCACTTTGTGCATGGGTTCTTCCCAAAATTGTGTGAAATGACGTCACCTGATTGGCCAGCTTAAGGCCTTTTTACACGGGCCAATGATCGGGCAAACGAGCGTTCATAGGAACTGTTTCCGATCATTGACCTGTGCAATCAGGGCAACGATGAGCTAATGAAAGAGTAAGTGCCTGTCCATCAGCTGATCGTATCGTTCATGCAGCATTAAATATTATCGTTGTCGGCAGCACATCAGTGTAAACAGGGGGATGTGCTGCCTAAATGATGGAAATGTATGGGGACGAGCGTCGGTAGTAACGAGCAATCGTCTCCATACATAACCAGGCATTGCTCCATGTGAAAGGAGCAAACGAGCACCAATCAACGAGCTGTCTCGTTGATCGGCGCTCTTTTTTATATGGGCCGTATAATAGGATCTTTAGTCTGTCATGTTGATGGGGGATCGGTCATAAGAACAATCTAACGTACAATCAATCGGCCGCATTGTGGACCATCCTTATCTATTGTATATGGGCAGCTCTAGACTACACGCCCAGAGATAGTTAACACCAATCTGACCAAGTTCTATTATCTTCGATTTGGATTTTGGTGTCTGATCAGAGACTTTTAATAGAAACCTTAGTCTGTTCCCTTTCTTTCACAAATCCGGGATATTGGAACAGTTCCGCTTAATCTGTCCTCACTCATTATGGCCATGTCCATATTCAATTGTCATGCAAAGAAGTGAAATATTATAAGTATGAAGTGAAGTGTGAAATAGAGTGAGAACCTGCGCAGGACATCCTTCTCCAGATTAACTGCTTTGTTCTCATACAAGGGGGCAGAGCATTGGCCCAAGAGTCATGGAAATAGCATGGAGGGGGAAATAAAGAACAGCACTTCTGCCCTGGGTGGCAAAACCCTGGCACCTCAATGGAAAGCCCGTTTTAGTTTTGGCTATGGAACCCCCCTCTCTTCTATATATACCACTGGTGTCATGAGGAAGGGGTGTAAAATAGGTTTGATGTATCAAGTCTAATAATTAGATTTCTTTTTCTTTGGTGTGTATGTGTTGGAGGGGGAGGTTTTTGCAAAAAAAGTGTTCTATGGCCTAGAATAGTCTCGATATGAAGAATTTTATGATTTCTTTTTTTGTTTAAGAATTTTACCTCAGCACTTAATTTTGGTCTCTGAAAAATAAACCTTTAATAATGTTCCGATCTGAAGTTCCAAACACCAAGGGCTTCGGAAGTTTCTAGATAGTCGCTTCGGGTGCAGTTTTATTTGCTTTCATGTTATTACTTTCAATACCCTTATTTGATTTTCACTCATGGGCTGTTGCTGCGGGTGTTTTACATTTTAGGAGTGTATATTTTTGCAATTAATAATTATATTGGATCTGGCATTATTTTAGGGTTCCCAAACTAAATAAGGATGTAAAATGTAAATTGTTTATTGGGCAAATGAGGTTTAAAAATGGTGTAATGAGAACGTATGGAATTTACTGTATAATGGTGCCGCCAAGTACGTCAGAACAGTAACCACTCTTTCCAGTGACTTCCTGCTCTAAAAATTGCGGGATAAAATTGTGGGAAACAAGGTGGCGAGTGTCCTCATGACCATTGCAAAATGTCTAAGCCAGTTGGATTTTTGCAGTAGTTGGAAGGTTCCCTGTAACCTTGTTTTCCATAGAGAAACATTAGGAGCATATTGTGTTAACCCTACGATTTTACTGCGTCTTGCGCATAACTAAATGTCACCAGGCAGCCCCATCCTTAATGAGGATAGTACAGACGATCATGAGTAAGATAAAGTCTAAGCTAGCGTTGAATATATAATATTAAGTGTTAAAGGTGTTGTCCGAACATTTTTTATTGATGGCCTATCCATAGAATAGGTCAACAATGTCGGATTGGTGGGGGTCTGACTCCAAACACACCCACCGATCAGTTGACTAAAGGGGCCGCTGACTAAATGGGACTGAGCTCGAAATCCCAGGCATGGCCGCTATAGATGTGCCTGGTAAACACTAAAGAGGTCACCGTGATGAATGCCGTGGACCCTTCGTCAGCTGATAGGCAGGTGGGGGGAGTTGAACCCCCACCGATCCAGTTATATGTCTAGTCATATTTTTACGTATAAAAATCTTACTAGTTAATAATTGTATCTCTCACCACTTTTTAATATTTCAGTTTCTCCGAAGATCTTTGACATCTCCCCCAACATGGTTGTCAATGAAGGAACGAATGTATCACTTACATGTTTGGCCACTGGAAAACCGGAGCCTTCAATATTATGGAAACATATCTCGCCATCAGGTAGGTGTTCAGTTATTGTGTCCGCCCAGTCCCACCATTTCATTTGAAACTTGGCTTGACTTGCTATGAAGATTTAATGGGTTAAAAGTCAAGATAAAGGTGTCTACATCTGTACATATATAATCATGCAATTTAGTGATAGTGTATAATAGTTCCTGCCAATCATGTTAGGGGGCTATGAGATGCACCCCATCTAGGGAGGAGAGACAGATGTGTCCGAATTGCTTACCTTTATTGTCCTGGGGTCTATGGGCTAGAGATTTTCGCCCTCATTAAGGCTCTTGGTGCTGGTCAGAATTTTCATAAATTTCTCTTGTAGAGTTTGAAAAAGAAAAATATTTTTGCCTTAAGAACAATACAAAATAAAATACAATATAATTTTATTATTTTTTAATTCTTTTGATGATGTTTGACCATATGAATAGTGTTTTTCTAGAATGTCCTGCGTTCGGATTATCATGATTCTTCTGGTTGTCTCCATCTTATTGCTGGTTGTCCTTTTCTTTTTTTATGGTCTTTTCCAATGAGTTGGATCTTCTCAAAAAATGTCCAGATTAAGATAAATCTTTAGACTGATTATTGGGTTTCAGTTGGAAGGTTTCGGTTGATTTGGTCAAGGATCCTCTTCATGTTGATGTTCCAAAAGATATTCTCCAACACCAAAAATCAATGATATAAATAGTTTTCCTATCTGACTTCTTTACTGTCCTGATCAGGGATAGACTGGGTTCTGCAGCTGCTTTTATGAGCTGACGGGTTCACCTACCCCCTCTTCTGACCTCTTCCAACATCCGAAGCGGTCAGTGGTGCAGATTCATTCCCACTCCACTCACTTCATTGGAGCTGAGCTGCAGTACCAGACACATCCCATGGACAGGTATGATGCTGTTTTTGGGGAAAAAGCAGCCAAGTTTTTCTAATCCTGGACAAACCCTTTAAGTAAAATCATCACACAGACCACATGACTAGTCCTCGTCCTAGAGCACCCCCAAACCCAGTAGCCTGGACGGTTCTAAACTTTATTTCTATAGACACAGATGGGAAATAATCCTTCTGTATTGACTTGATACTTGGAGAATGGGACACATATGACATCAGGTTTTAAAGATCCTAAATTACATTGATTTAAGCAGGGTAATGGTAATATCCCCATTGGAGCGCTTACGGGGCAATAGCACAGGGTCCCTGTATCCTAAACGCCTCTCGAGGACTGGACTCTTTAGGAGAAACCTGAGAGTGGAGTGGAAAAAAATCCACTCCACTGTGAGTTCCGGTAGTCAGAGAGAAGAATACTCATTTACTCTAAATGTTTTGCCTGACAATAGATTACAATTAACCATAATACAGTGTGGCGGTATAATTTAGGAATTTATTTGTAGTATTATATGGTAATTCTATGGCAGTCTTGTGTAGGCTTTTTCAAATAGTATTATTTAGATGTTGCATATTATTTGGGCACTAAATGCTGGTATTATGTTCACTGTATGTGGCAGAATTATTATGGCGGTTTTATGTGGATACGGTATGGGAGTATTATTTTGGTATTGTATGGCAGAATTATTAGACATTGGCAATTTTATTTGGGCATTAGATGGCACTATAAATATGTATGTAGTATTATTTTGATAATGTATGTATGTATTTGAATATGTATGGCATTTTTTTCGACCAGAATTCCTTGCCACTACCAGGGCGGATACGGTGTGTACATTTAGGCAGCTAATCCGACCTATGTGAACATAGCCTTATTGGTCACTGAATAGAATAAATAAAATTAAAAATATATAAATATATATATGTGTGTATAAAATTTGATGAAGACAATGATTAAGGATGGGGGGCCCTACTTGTTGCTCAGGGCCCAATTTTTTACAAAACCGTCCGAGCATGTGAAGTCGAAATAACGTATAATACTTCCGCTATTGTGTTGCTGTTTTTTTGCTGCCTGCATTTAGCGTAGGAATCGAGGACATCACTCGCTAAACGCTGTTATTTTCCTCTCTCTGTTCATCATCGTCTCTTGTTTATCACTGAACTTTTCAGATGTAAATGTTAAACCTATGAATTTCTAGCAATGTACAAAGTACATCATTTGTGCTCTTCCAGACGTGTTATTCTATGGGAGGAAAGAAAAAAAAGCCATTAATTTTGCTGGAGGTAGAGATTATAGCGCTACAGTACAAATGGTTTAATAACTCTTTGAGATTGCATTATAGATTCTAAAAGTAGACTTTACTTTAACATCTAAAAAGGAGAGAAAGCTCTTAAGAAAAGATTGAGCTCAGCAAGCGCCGAACGCCATCACAATAAGATTCCGCTGAAGTGCAATGAAAATGTCATTTTGTTTCCAATACTTTATGAAACAAGTTTTCTACTTGATTCATAAAGGTTTCCAAAAGCCCTTTAGAAATTGCCGGGGTTCTTCTAATGTAACAATCACTTACAGTACATGTAAAGGGGGTTTATACTTTCTCATGACTTTTATTGATTGGTTTGTGTAGGTTATCCATCAAGTTTTTACTTAAGAAGTTCCTTTATTAGTTCGGCCTCACTTTGTAATTTTTTAGCAAGAAATAGATGCAATTGTGTCATTGTTTACAGCGGCCCCGTCCAGACGCTCAATAGTATCCTGTGTCTCAACAATGGAAATAAACTATTTCTATACATCAAAGGAAGAATGAAAAAGAATCTTCATTTTGGTCTGTTCATGTCAATAGAAGCAGTATTATAGTAGTTATATTCCTGTATATAGGGGGCACTATTATAGTAGTTATATTCTTGTATATAGGAGGCAGTATTATAGTGGTTATATTCTTGTATATAGGGGGCAGTATTATAGTAGTTATATTCTTGTATATAGGGGCAGTATTATAGTAGTTATATTCTTGTATATAGGAGCAGTATTATAGTAGTTATATTCTTGTATATAGGGGCAGTATTATAGTAGTTATATTCTTGTATATAGGAGGCAGTATTACAGTAGTTATATTCTTGTATATAGGAGCAGTATTATAGTAGTTATATTCTTGTATATAGGGGCAGTATTATAGTAGTTATATTCTTGTATATAGGGGCAGTAATATAGTAGTTATATTCTTGTATATAGGGGCAGTATTATAGTAGTTATATTCCTGTATATAGGGGGCAGTATTATAGTAGTTATATTCTTGTATATAGGAGGCAGTATTATAGTAGTTATATTCTTGTATATAGGGGGCAGTATTATAGTAATTATATTCTTGTATATAGGAGGCAGTATTATAGTAGTTATATTCTTGTATATAGGGGGCAGTATTATAGTAGTTATATTCTTGTATATAGGGGCAGTATTATAGTAGTTATATTCTTGTACATAGGGGCAGTATTATAGTAGTTATATTCTTGTATATATGGGGCTGTATTATAGTAGTTATATTCTTGTATATAGGAGGCAGTATTATAGTAGTTATATTCTTGTATATAGGGGGCAGTATTATAGTAGTTATATTCTTGTATATAGGGGCAGTATTATAGTAGTTATATTCTTGTATATAGGGGCAGTATTATAGTAGTTATATTCCTGTATATAGGGGGCAGTATTATAGTAGTTATATTCTTGTATATAGGGGCAGTATTATAGTAGTTATATTCTTGTACATAGGAGCAGTATTATAGTAGTTATATTCTTGTACATAGGGGCAGTATTATAGTAGTTATATTCTTGTATATAGGGGGCTGTATTATAGTAGTTATATTCTTGTATATAGGAGGCAGTATTATAGTAGTTATATTCTTGTATATAGGGGGCAGTATTATAGTAGTTATATTCTTGTATATAGGAGCAGTATTATAGTAGTTATATTCTTGTACATAGGGGCAGTATTATAGTAGTTATATTCTTGTATATAGGGGGCAGTATTATAGTAGTTATATTATGTTACATAGGCAGTATTATAGTAGTTATATTCTTGTATATAGGAGGCAGTATTGTAGTAGTTATATTCTTGTATATAGGAGGCAGTATTGTAGTAGTTATATTCTTGTATATAGGAGCAGTATTATAGTAGTTATATTCTTGTATATAGGGGGCAGTATTATAGTAGTTATATTCTTGTATATAGGGATCAGTATTATAGTAGTTATATTCTTGTATATAGGGGCAGTATTATAGTAGTTATATTCTTGTATATAGGAGCAGTATTATAGTAGTTATATTCTTGTATATAGGGGGCTGTATTATAGTAGTTATATTCTTGTATATAGGAGGCAGTATTATAGTAGTTATATTCTTGTATATAGGGGGCAGTATTATAGTAGTTATATTCTTGTATATAGGAGCAGTATTATAGTAGTTATATTCTTGTACATAGGGGCAGTATTATAGTAGTTATATTCTTGCATATATGGGAGCAGTATTATAGTAGTTATATTCTTGTATATAGGGATCAGTATTATAGTAGTTATATTCTTGTATATAGGGGCAGTATTATAGTAGTTATATTCTTGTATATAGGAGCAGTATTATAGTAGTTATATTCTTGTATATAGGGGGCTGTATTATAGTAGTTATATTCTTGTATATAGGAGGCAGTATTATAGTAGTTATATTCTTGTATATAGGGGGCAGTATTATAGTAGTTATATTCTTGTATATAGGAGCAGTATTATAGTAGTTATATTCTTGTACATAGGGGCAGTATTATAGTAGTTATATTCTTGTATATAGGGGGCAGTATTATAGTAGTTATATTATGTTACATAGGGGGCAGTATTATAGTAGTTATATTCTTGTATATAGGAGCAGTATTATAGTAGTTATATTCTTGTATATAGGAGGCAGTATTGTAGTAGTTATATTCTTGTATATAGGAGCAGTATTATAGTAGTTATATTCTTATATATAGGGGGCAGTATTATAGTAGTTATATTCTTGTATATAGGAGGCAGTATTATAGTAGTTATATTCTTGTATATAGGGGGCAGTATTATAGTAGTTATATTCTTGTATATAAGGGGCAGTATTATAGTAGTTATATTCTTCTATATAGGAGGCAGTATTGTAGTAGTTATATTCTTCTATATAGGAGCAGTATTATAGTAGTTATATTCTTGTATATAGGGGGCAGTATTATAGTAGTTATATTCTTGTATATAGGGATCAGTATTATAGTAGTTATATTCTTGTATATAGGGGCAGTATTATAGTAGTTATATTCTTGTATATAGGAGCAGTATTATAGTAGTTATATTCTTGTACATAGGGGCAGTATTATAGTAGTTATATTCTTGTATATAGGGGGCAGTATTATAGTAGTTATATTCTTGTATATAGGAGCAGTATTATAGTAGTTATATTCTTGTATACAGGAGCAGTATTATAGTAGTTATATTCTTGTACATAGGGGCAGTATTATAGTAGTTATATTCTTGTATATAGGGGGCAGTATTATAGTAGTTATATTATGTTACATAGGGGGCAGTATTATAGTAGTTATATTATGTTACATAGGGGGCAGTATTATAGTAGTTATATTCTTGTATATAGGAGGCAGTATTGTAGTAGTTATATTCTTGTATATAGGGGGCAGTATTATAGTAGTTATATTCTTGTATATAGGGATCAGTATTGTAGTAGTTATATTCTTGTATATAGGGGCAGTATTATAGTAGTTATATTCTTATATATAGGAGCAGTATTATAGTAGTTATATTCTTGTACATAGGGGCAGTATTATAGTAATTATATTCTTGTATATAGGGGGCAGTATTATAGTAGTTATATTCTTGTGTATAGGAGGCAGTATTATAGTAGTTATATTCTTGTATATAGGGGCAGTATTATAGTAGTTATATTCTTATATATAGGAGCAGTATTATAGTAGTTATATTCTTGTACCACATTTCAGTCCACTCCTTCCTACCTACATTTAGCATTACTTAGCAAAGGTAATAGAATATTGTGCTCCATGCTGAGTTATAATGGGAGCACATTTGAAAATGTCATATAGAAATACTTAATGGAAGGAATGTATCCATGGTTATATGACAGTATTATGTCTCCTCTTCCCCTTTTCATAAAAATGGAATAAGCTTAGTGTAAAGGGGCGTGGGGCATCCAATGCCCAACAAATTCACTATAATTTATGCCAGAGTACAGAGGCGCATCTTACACCAGCGCTCTTTAGATTGTCTGGTGTATAAAATACCAGTTCTAATAAATCCCCCCTCCCCCCGCCCATTGGCTTTGTTTTTCTTTTTAGGGTTTTTAGGGATTGTTCCATAGAAGTGAATTAAATTTTTCTGGGCAGCGATCCTCTAGGGGGATTCAAACCAACTAAAATAATGTTATGTACAACTAACTATATTGGTAGAACCTTGTTTTTAATTAAAATACTCTTATTAAGTATCTTTGCTCAGTCGTTCGCTTCCTATTTTGTTTAATTCATTCAGTACGGATAGAAAAAATGCATTTGCCAGACTACCAGCTTTGTTGCTGAGTGCTGGATTTATTAAGGGATTATACTACACATTAAAATTATATGAAGGTAGGAAACTTTTTAAATGGACGCAATCATTTGTTAAACTGAACTCAAAGAAAATGTAACGTGATCTCGCAGACAGACTTGCGGAGATGTGTACCCCTAGACAGGGCCGGATCATGGGCCATTTATCGCTATAGTCCTAGGATACAGGTGGTTAAAGAGCAGGCAGTGCAATAATATGCCATGGACCCTCGGGCACTCCCCGAATGGTCAGTCTGCCGCTTAGTTCTTGACATCTAACATATTTTCTTATGAAATTAGATCTCATACATTTCTTTATTTTTTTTTCAGAAACAGCGCCAATCCTGTCCATAGACTGTCTGGTATTGAAGTTCACTTATTTCATATAACCACTATAAGGGCTTATTCAGATGACAGTGAAAGTCGGCCGTGTGACAGACGGTTTTTTTTAACGGCTGCTTTGAAATGAATGCATGTCCATGGGGCTATTCACATGGTCGTTTTTTTTTTTTTTAACGGACTGTGTGAACAGCACGGGGAAAAATAGGACTACTTATTTTTGAGCATTGTTCTGGATTCCTTAATAGGTTCAAGTCTATGAGGGATCTGTGAAAACGGTTCCAACATAGGTGTAAATCGGATGTGAAAAACTGCAGTTTTTCACGGCCGATTTGACACCTGGTGGTGTGAATATAACCGTAATGATTTATACACAGACACTAATTATGAAATGTCTCCTTGATTTAATTTTTGGCTTAATAATAATAGAAAAATTCCAAAAATATCCAATTAGTTCATGGCTATGAAGTAGACTGAAAAGTAAACCCTTGCTGTGGTATGTCTTCAAATGAATTAGTATTGTTTGTATCCTACTTTTTGAGCCCAGACTCTGAACTCCATCTCTGACCTCTCATCAGACCGAAAAACTCTAGAGTATTCATTGTGTTTGTTGACACAAGAGTCTCTCGCTGGTGACCGTGTTGAAGTGGCACCGAGCCCCTGGAGATACACTACACTAATGAATCATCATATTGCTGTCATTCGGACCATATATTAGGACAGTACTATACATCTTCATTGCTAGAACTCAGGAATAGATGTGTCTTCCAGAATTTTAGTTGCGTGTGTTTTATCATTTTCATTACTACTTTATTCCAGGTTTAGTTTATGTAAAGCTTAAAGGGGTTGTCTCATGTTACACAGTCCCTTTGAGATAATAGCCACCATTATGATCAGCTGATTGTCATGGGTCTGGTGAACAACACCCAGCAAAAAAATGATTTTGCCCTTGGAAGTTGCCGTAATCTGAACATTCTCCCTGCAGCGGCCACTACAGGTGAGATATAGTATTACAATCAGTCATTTAAAGGGGCTCTGTCACCAAATTATAAGTGGCCTATCTCCTACATAGTCTGATCGGCGCTGTAATGTAGATAACAGCAGTGGTTTTTATTTTGAAAAACGATCATTTTTGAGCAAGTTATAAGCGATTTTAGATTTATGATAATTAGTTTCTTAATAGACAACTGGGCGTGTTTTTACTTTTTACCAACTGGGCGTTGTACAGAGGAGTGTATGACGCTGACCAATCAGTGACCAATCAGTGACCAATTAGTGACCAATCAGTGACCAATCAGTGACCAATCAGCGTCATACACTTCCCATTGTTCCAGCCCATTGTTACAGTGTGATTGTGCAGTGAAAGAAGCTGGGCTGGAACAATGAGAAGTGTATGTCACTGATTGGTCACTGATTGGTCACTGATTGGTCAGCGTCATACACTCCTCTCTACAACACACCCAGTTGGTCATTAAGAAACTAATTAGCATAAATCTAAAATTGCTCATAACTTGCTAAAAAATGATAGTTTTTCAAAATATAAACCACCGTTATCTACATTACAGATTATGTAGGAGAAAGGGCATTTATAATCTGGAGACAGAGCCTCTTTAAGTGAATGACCATCCCAGTAATAGATAAGGTCCATGAGAGCAGGTGTCTTCGCTCTGGGTCATAGAGGGTGATATTCGTAAGGTGATTTCTCTCTACGATAACCATATGCCCTAACATAAAACTATATTTTATTTTTTTTAAATTCCAATGGAAAATAATATTTTTTTTAGTAGAAGCTGACAGGGGGGTGGGATCAACTGATCTCCGTGAGTCCATCTTCTTCAACCCCTGGCAATCAGTTGTCATTGCAAGGAGAACACGGGGCCAGTCATCTGATTGAAATCTAGAGATCTAATTAGGTAATATGGGTAACACCCCCGCTTAACGTTGCACCATTTTTCCATCAACAAGTCTCATTTCATCTTATTATATAGGTTATAACTATTAGACAATCCCCTCAAGTACATATCGCCCACATTTACTAATGCTATCTAATAGTTATACAGCCTAAACCTAAACCAGACAGGCACAAAATGCGCCAAATTTATCACAGGAGTGAATGCTGCATGATCATTTTGGCTCCTCTTGCATGACCTGTTTGACACTTGTCTCTTCCTTATACTACTATTAAATATTACTTATTTTGTGCCGGCATTTAGTTTCAGTTTCTTGGTACGTTTTTTGCTGCACATTTTAAGCCACACCCTCTTTCTGACAATTTACGCTGCTCTCCCAATAAGCCGCACTCACTTTTCGGATCCCTTTCAAAAGTGTCCGGTGATGTGTTAACATTAACATTGCTCCAAACTGTGGCAATTTGCACCAAAAATGTGCACATTTTTCGACATTTTCATGACCCAATCGCAGTAGTAAATCTGTCCTTTCGTCTTCGTTTTATACTCTTATGCTTGCATGAGAGACCAGGAGACTTTCCTTTTCCAATAACGATCCTACATTTTTGTTATTTAAGTGACTATAATCGAAACAATTTTTCCAACCAAATATAATTTGGAATGCTGCAATCTCATTGATTCACCCACCTGCCATTGTCGTGATGTATCTATTAGCAGAGAAAAAAAAATCCAAAATGTCTGGAAAATTTTGAGAAAGGCCGATCAGTTTTCCAAAATAATCACACATATTGATTGCATTGGCAAGATTGTCTATGTCGTTGGATGCCATCAGTTTGCTTGCAGCACAAAGTGCCATTTGAGGCTCCTTGGGCCCACCATGGGATATTTTTCTGAAGGTCCACCCTCCATCTATACCCATATGTCTGTATAAAGTCTCTATAGGGTCTACATCTGGAGATCATAGTTTAGGTCAACTAAAAATGTGTACAATCACATCTACAATTTTGATCAGATGTATGACTACAACCAGTGTTAGACTGGGGATCATTGGGCTTACCAGGGGAAACAAGGGCCCATTTTGGATCCATACAGAACATTCATGTCCACTATTATTATCATCATTAAGATCTAATAGTTTCTTTTTGAGTCAACCCATAAAAAAAATAGACCCTAGCAACAAGTGATTGACTTCAAAGCGGCCCCAAATGGTGTTGTCTTCTACTGGACTATTGGTGCCTATTGTGTCAGAGCCTGCCCCCCCCCCCCCCCTGGAGGATCCTCTAGTACCCTGGTGGGCCAGTCCAACCCTGACGACACACCTAACACCAGATTTAAAATGTAGTAAATATCCTGTGCTATCTTTTTACAGATCTAAATTTAGCTTCAAAATGAAATGTGCAGGATATTTAATTTGGCCCCTGGAAGAAAACATATATATATATATATTACACATACTACAATAAATTCTACTCCCTCTGTAGATGACATATTTTAGTGTCTCTTCCCGAAAATGTGAATTATATAAACGCTTATCTTTATGTGCAATGGGACCAGACCGCTATAAACAACCATCTTACACACAAGCTTCCCGGCTGAAATTCAGATTAAATACAAGCATTATGTTAGTAATAGAAGTTAGTGAAATGTAAAGATTTTATAACATGCCAGACTTGGTAAAGATAATTGCTTTTCGGAGAAATCTCTGATGCTGTCTGTACAGTGTCACCGGGTTATTGCCCGCCTTCCATTCCAGATAAATAACATTTAAATACTATTGCTGACTCTCTGGAACTAGAATATGAGACATCAAATGTTCAGAATATTAGATAGATAGATAGATAGATAGATAGATAGATAGATAGATAGATAGATAGATAGATAGATAGATAGATAGATAGATAGATAGATAGATAGATAGATAGATAGATAGATAGATAGATATGAGATAGATACTGAGATAGATACTGAGATAGATACTGAGATAGATACTGAGATAGATACTGAGATAGATACTGAGATAGATAGATAGATAGATAGATAGATAGATAGATAGATAGATAGATAGATAGATAGATAGATAGTTAGATAGATAGATAGATAGATAGATAGATAGATAGATAGATAGATAGATAGATAGATAGATAGATAGATAGATAGATAGATAGATATGAGAGAGAGCCCCCTAGTGGCAGCCTGTGGTCCAGTATTACCCAGCAGCTTTAGATTCTTTCAGGCTTTGATTTTTAGTAAAACACATAAAATATGAATGCTCATCTTTCCTAAATGTTTCATGTGTGTCTGGAGGAGCAGCGCACGGGGCTTCATTTCCTTTGATTTTAGAAGACTTCAGTCCTATTATTGTTTGATGAAACTTACTTCTAAGTCATCGTATAATCAATTCTTCCCTGTCTCACGTAACCTACACCTGTGTCGCCTTCTTGTTTTACAACTCGCTGTCATTCTACCGTACTTATAATCAGCTCTGAGGAGCCGTCGCCATCTCTAGCAGTGAAATACCGCTAATTGTTCCAAAAACTCCCAAACACCCCGTATCCATTTATATCTTGATTCTGATTGCACACAACGTAAGGAAAGGGTTGTTTTATTAAAAAAATTTTTAGGGACCCTGATACTTTTCCTTGCCAGAGTAGGTCCTTCTCCTCAATGCCATGATAGAGGAAGCAACAGTCCAGCCATCGTGTAAACCGTAGAGATTAGAAAATGGCATCCTAAATCTAAATCATTGTTTTAGAGTTCTGGATAGATGTTCGTAGGGGTGGAAATTATGTGTGTGAAGCCTCTGCAGCTACACAGGGGCCCTGAGGTTAAAGCTGTTGTCAAGTTTAGAAAATCCATTTTCATACACCCTATTAGGGACTCCTGAGTTAATAGAGGGGGGTCCTCTGTTCAGGATCCTCATCTCTTAGCCAGAGTGAAGTGCGGTTATAAAGAGCGTCTCTGGAGGACCTGTCCTGTTGATATGAGTGATCTCTATGTAATACTTAATTTCACCTGAGGTGGCACTGCAGGGAAATTGAACACTTACTGCCAGATTTCCCAACAGATAACAGCTGATCGCTGGGGGTCCCACCAGGGGGACACTTTGTGATCAGCTTATTGTCAAGGGGCACTTCTAACAAGTAGGGATTGTCCAAATCGGAGAACCCCTTTAAGGAAGTAATTTATATCTTATGTGTGTTAAGTGTTAGTGTATGAACACCTTGATGAGCATTTCCTCATACCAGGAGGAAGGATGCTTCCACCTATCATAGTATTAGTGATGATTGTAGAGTGGCTGTCAGTTGATAGCTGCTTTGTTTTCACTTCATGAACTGATGCAGAGGTGTAACTTAAAGCTCCTGAGCCCCGGTGCAAAATCTGTAAAGACCCCCCCCCCCCCGCCCCCACACACACACACCTACTATGTGCCATTTATAGTACTGGTATCTTCTAATACAGAAGAGGGGCCTTTTGGCTTTCTCAAGTACTGGGGGCTCAGGTGTGATTGCTGCCTCTGCACCCCCGATAGCTACACACCTGCACTGATGAGTTGGAATTGGATAATAAACCCTAAGATACTCGGGAAGACTGGGGCAACATACTTTCCTTCCTGTTAACACATAGGAGTAGAGGAGACAGAAGCTTTTCTAACTCGTTCCTTTTTCTTGTTAATCTACAGACAGAAGAAGAACAGGCAGAGAGAGTAGAGGAACATGTGGCTGCAGGATCAGACTACACTCAGGGTTTTGTAGTCTGTTACCATGGAGACACATGGGTGGCATAGAAGCTGTAGACACAAAGAGGGTAGATTTTTCACTAAGACTATTTTCAAAATTTTTACAACCTTATTTTGCAAAAAAATAAATAAAAAATAGTTGCAAAGGTAAACATGCCCTATAAGATGTAGCCAAATTCCACCGAAACTTTACTGGTCGGATTCCCAGTGCGCCGTCCTCAGACAAGTCTCTAATTGGTGGCAGAAATGGAGCATTGTCTCGTCACAAGGATAGCGGTCTGGATTCAACTAGTAAGCGGACTAACCTGAATCTGAATACAAGGCCAAGATCAGGGTAAAAACACTACAACAAAAGGATGTACCTTATCTGCAGGTAATGGTGTCTGGCCCGATCACTCTTTAAAAACGCTGTTGGGGTTGATGTCATTAGTGGGCACCGGTTGCCCACTGATGATGAACCGGAGAGCCATGGCTATGAATATGGGAGCTCTGACTGCCAGCGAGTGATAGTCATTGAGTCGGGAAGAGGTGAGTAACAGCTTCTATAAAAAGTTGCCAAAAAGTCCTTCAAAAGTTTAGAAATATTTATTATTTTTGACAATGGATGTCGGCACGTGAGATGAATTAGATGCAGAATAAATTCATTGCTTATGTAAATCAGCTCTACAGTTCATTTTCACATTTCTAGACCTGTGTAGTTAAGACAAAATTCTTTCTGCTATTTCTATATATAAAATCATTTCACAGCCGCCTGGAACACGCACTTATCCGGGGTCACGTCAGTTGACAGACTGACGCGTCTGGCAAACTCCTTGGGAAACTTTCAGACCTATCTGGTGAGATGTAAATATGGTTCTATTGAGCTTTATGCTTTATATACCGTTCACAGTAAAGGGCAACGTCTTGGTTCGTGGGGAGGATTTAGTACCGAGACATCGGTTATTGTGACATTTTAAAAGTTGCTTTTTAAGATAATTGCCACATTGAAAAGTGTCGGCGGCATTTTGACGGACAATCATGTTCTTTTTTTAGATATATTTACATTTAATGAATAACATGCCTCATTTCAGCTCATATTTTTTTTATTTTTTTTTCGTCCTGTCTATTTTAGATACAAACGTTGAAATATTTCCATTATATATGATTTTGCATTGAGTTATTTAGCTTATTTGAACCCTTTTCATGGGTTTAACCCTTTTGGGATAAAGCCATTTTTGCTTTTTCATTTCAGTTTTCCAAGAGTCATAACTTTAATATTTGTTTTGTCAATGGAGCGGTGTGAGGGCTTATTTTTTGCAGGAGGAGTTGTAGTTTATTTTGGTAATATTTAAAGTACTAAATAATGCACTGGGAAACTGCAAAAAAAATATTTTGTGGGGTGGAATTTGAAAAAACTGTGATGCCTCTATTGTTTTTTTGGGTTTTGATATTGGGGCTTTCACCAGGCGGTAAAAATGTCAACTTAACTTTATTCTGAGGCTCAGTACGATTACGGTGATACCAAATGTGTATTGTTTTTTTTTATATATTACTACTTTAACAAAGAAAAAACTATTTGTTAAAAAAAAATCGTTTTGTTTCACCACCTTCTGAAAGCCGTAACTTATTTTCATTTTTTCGTCAAGTGAGCCTTTTTAGGGCTATTTTTGGCGGGACGAGCTGTAGTTTTTATTAGTACCATTTTTTGGTACATACCTCTGTTGGATCACTTTTTATTAAAATATATATTTTTACGGTGTTCACCGTGCGAGTAAAATAATAGTATATTGTCATAGTTTGGACTTTTACAGATGCAGTGACACCAATTTTGTTGAATTTGTGGATTTTTTACATTACATTAGAGGAAACATGGAAAAGTGTTTGTTTTTTTAACTTTTAATATGATTATTACGTTTTTACTACTGAAAACTTTATTAAACTTTTTTCCCCACTTTTTATTAGTCCCCCTAGGGGACTTGAAACAGCGATCGTTGAATCACTGGTACAATACACTGCAATACTAATGTATTGCAGTATATCGTCATTTTTACAGGCTTCTGATAACCCCTTCCCGCTGCGGCCAGTTTTGACCGTCCTCAAGAGCCTTATTTTTCAAATCTGACATCTCACTTTATATTGTAATTTTGGAATGCTTTTACCTATCCAAGCGATTCTGATACTGTTTTCTTGCGACACATTGGACTTTATGTTACTGGTAAAATTTGGTCGATACATTCAGTATTTAATTGTGAAAAACACCAAAATTTTGCAAAAATTTTTCAAAATTAGCATTTTTAGCAATTTAAATGTATCTGCTTGTAAGACAAATAGTTATGCAACACAGAATAGCTGCTATTTCACATGTCCTATATGTCTACTTTAGGTTGCCATTGTTTTTTCAACATCCTTTTTATTTTTCTAGGACGTCACAAGGTTTAGAACTTTAGCAGAAATTTCTCACATTTTCAAAAAAAAATTAAAAAGGCTATTTTTTCAGGGACCAGTTCAGTTGCGAAGTGGCTTTGAGAGGCCCATAAAATACAAACCCCCAAATATCACTGCACCCCTCAAAATATTAAAAACAGCATTTAGAAAGTTTCTGAACCCTTTAGGCATTTCACAAGAATTAAAGCAAAGTAGAGGTGAAATTTACAATTTTTTTTTTATTTTTTTTTAAGAAATTCATTTTTATTTCATTTTGTTTCTGTAGCACATAATTTTTTTTTACCAGAGAAACACAGCTCAATATTTATTGCCCAGATTCTGCAGTTTTTAGAAATATCCCACATGTGGCCCTTGTCTGTTACATGACTGAAGCAGCGGCCTCAGAAGCAAAGGAGCACCTACAGGATTTTGGGGCCTTCTTTTAATTAGATTATATTTTAGGCACCATGTCAGGTTTGAAGAGGTCTTGTGATACCAAAACAAATTAATCACGATTCCGGTGATACCAAGTTTATAGCACTTTTTTATGTTTTAAAACTTTTTGCACAATAAAGTTTAGTTTTTATAGGTGTCTTTTTTGGATACATGCAACTCTTTGATAACTTTTTATTCCAATTTTTGGAGGGCAAAGTGACAAAAAAACAGAAATTTTGGCATTGTTTTTTCGTTTTTTTTTTACGACGTTCACCGCATGTGATAAATAACATTATATTTTTATAGTTGAGGCCGTTATGGACGCGGCGATACCTAATATGTATGGTTTATTATTTTTTTTCAATAATAAAGGACTTGATAAGTGAAAAAGGGCGATTGTGTTTTATTTTATTACTTTAAACTTTTCTATTTTTACAGCTTTTTTTTTTTACTTTTTTTTTACACTTTTCTTTAGTCCCACTAGGAGACTTGAAGGTCCAACTGTTTGATTGCTATTCTAATACATTGCACAACCTATGTAGTGCAATGTATTAAAACTGTCAGTCATTCACTGACAGCAAGCCAATTAGGCTCTGCCTCCGGGCGGGGCCTAATCAGCTTCTGTAATCGGCAAAGCAGGAGGCTATTGTTATGCTTCCTGTTGCCATAGTAGCTGTTGGCAGCCATCGCAGGGCTGCCGATTTGCTACAAACCACTAAGATGCAGCGTTTGCTTTAGATAGCTGCATCTAAGGGGTTAATGGCAGGCATCGGAGCAAGCTCTAGTCTTTGCCATTGCAGCAGGGTGTCAGCTGTAACATACAGCTGATACCCATCAATGATGACGCCGGCTCAGCTTCTGCTTCTGAGCCGGCACCATCTTGCCGTCAGTACTGGAAGCCTTCTAGGCCCCGTCTTTGAGTGGGGCCTATGAGGCTTTTGTAGCCGACAGACTGGGAGGCCAGTATGAGGTCTCCAGTTGCCAGGGCCGCCATCAGGAATTTCAGGGCCCCCTACAGCTAAATTTTTTGGGCCCTCCTACCGTGGCACCGCCTGTTAACGGTACTCCGTCCAGCACTATATCATGGTACCCAGGGCGGCCATCAGGGGGGGTATTAGGGGTACTGATGTGAGAGGCCCGGCCAAACCTAATTGAAAGGGGGGCCCGGCAAACTGCCGCGACTTGCCTTTGGTAGAAAAAAAACAGGCCCCTGCAATGGGGCCCGTTTTTTTCACCAAAAGAATGTTGTGAGCTGCGGGGGTCGTCATGGGGCCGTCAAACACCGCCGCCCGTGCGACCGATCGCGCGCACCCGCAAACTCCTGCGCATGGGCACCCGCGACCGCCTGGAACCGCGCACCGAATTTTGAGGCAGATATTGACCTGCCCACACTATCTTGCCGCGTTTTTTGCCCGCTGCGATTGAGGACAGCAGACAAAAAACGCAGGGAAAAATGCATTTTCTGCCTCCCATTGATTTAGATGGGAGGTCAGAGGCAGAACCGCGGCAAGAAAGGACGTGCTGCTTTTTCTTTTTTCCGCGACTGGCTCCCATTGATTTAAGATTAAATCAATGGGAGGCGGTTTTGGAAGTTTTTTGGTGCTGATTCTGACGCAGCGTCCGAGTCAATATCAAGGCCCAAAAACTCTGTGAACTGGGCCTTATTGTTAGGGCTTATTCAGACGAACGTGTAATACGTCCGTGCAACGCGCGTGATTTTCACACGGACCTATGTTACTCTATGGGGCCATGCAGACTGTCCGTGATTTTCACGCAGCGTGTGTCCGTGTGTCCGCTGCGTAAAACTCACGACATGTCCTATATTTGTGCATTGTTCGCGCATCACGCACCCATTGAAGTCAATGGGTGCGTGAAAGTCACGCCCAGCACTTCCGCAACCGTATAAACTATGAATGAAAACAGAAAAGCACCGCGTGCAAACATACAAACAGAGTGTCATAATGATGGCGCGAAAATCACGCAGCCACGCATCATACGCTGCTGACACACGGAGCTGTTATGGACCTTTTGCATGCGCAAAACGCCATGTTTTTGCGCGCGCAAATAGCACGCGCTCGTGTGAATCCGGCCTTAGGGTAGGAACACACTAGGCATGAACACTGCGGATTTTATGCAACACATTTTATTGTGGAAAATCCGCAGCGTATCACAGTCGCAGCAGAGTGGATGAGATGTGAACAAATCTCATCCACACTCTGCAAAAACAATGGACCTGCAGTGTGACTTTTGGCTTTTTAAGCCGCAGCATGTCAATGTATTCTGTGGGATCGCTGCTCCTCTGTTGTGGAAATGCTGCGGTTCTGCCGCAAAAATCACACATGAGAAAAAATAAAAAGGCACTTTTTTAAATTTATAAAAAAGTTTAGACTTACCCCGGCCGTAGTCCTGGTGACGCGATCCTCTAGTCTTAGCGCAGCTTGGCCTCCTGTCATGACTTTTCATCCCATGTGACCGCTGCAGCGGTCACATGGTCTACAGCGTCATCCCAGGAGGCGGGGCTACGTTCAGAAGAGAGAGATGCGTCACCAGGACTACGGCCGGGGCAAGTCTAAACTTTTTTTTCCCTGCAGGATTCCCGCAGCGGACACGCCTCACGAAACCTGCACCACTACTTGGTGCGGTTTTGCTTGCAGAATTCCCTGCGGCTACCGGGGCGGATAAGCTGTGTAGTTTTACTCAACATATCCGCCTAGTGTGTCCCTTATGATGTCGCTCCTGGAGCTGCTGCCGCTCTCTAAATAGGCAGTTGGTCCAGTAGAATTTGGAATTATTTTTTTTTGTGAACCAGCTTAAAAAAATACAAAACTTTTGTGTTAGGGCCTGTTCACATCACCGTTCGCTTCCGCTCCGGGGTTCCATCTGAGGTTTCCGTCGGGTGAACCCCGCAACGGAAAGTGAAAGTGACAGCACAGCTTCCGTCACAATTAGCGCAGTCGACTGCACTATTGATTCCGTCCGAAAACCAGCCGGAATGGTGACGAACGGAAACCATTAGCGATGTTTCCGTCACCATTGAGATCAATGGTGACTGAAACGGAAGCTGTGCTGTCACTTTCACTTTCCGTTGCGGGGTTCACCCGACAGAAACCTCAGATGGAACCCCGGAGCGGAAGCGAACGGTGATGTGAACAGGCCCTAACACAAAAGTTTTGTATTTTTTTAAGCTGGTTCACAAAAAAAAATAATTCCAAATTTTACTGGACCAACTGCCTATTTAGAGACCGGCAGCAGCTCCAGGAGCTGCGCTAAGAATAGAAGATCGCGTCACCAGGACTACGGCCGGGGTAAGTATAAACTTTTTTATCAATTTAAAAAAGTGCCTTTTTTTTTTCTCATGTGTGATTTTTGCGGCAGAACCGCAGCATTTCCGCACCAGACGAGTGGCGATTCTGCAGCATAAATTGACATGCTGCGGCCTAAAAAGCCACACTGCAGGTCAATTTTTTTTGCAGCGTGTGGATGAGATTTGTTCAAATCTCATCCACTCTGCTGCGACTGTGATACGCTGCGGATTTTCCACAATAAAATGTGTTGCATAAAATCCGCAGTGTTCATGCCTAGTGTGTTCCTACCCTAAGGCCGGATTTACACGAGCGTGTGATTTTTGCGTGCGCAAAAAACGTGGCGTTTTGCGCATGCAAAAGGTCCATAACAGCTCCGTGTGGCAGCAGCGTATGATGCGCGGCTGCGTGATTTTCGCGCAGCCGCCATCATTATGACACTCTGTTTGGATGTTTGTAGCACGTGGTGCTTTTCTGTTTTCATTCATAGTTTATACGGCTGCGGGAGTGCTTCCATGTGCTGGGCGTGACTTTCACGCACCCATTGACTTCAATGGGTGCGTGATGCGCGAACAATGCACAAATATCGGACATGTCGTGAGTTTTACGCAGCGGACACACGGACACACGCTGCGTGAAAATCACTGGCAGTCCGCACGGCCCCATAGACTAACATAGGTCCGTGCGAGGCGCGTGAAAATCACACACGTTGCACGGACGTATTACACGTTCGTCTGAATAAGCCCTAACAATAAGGCCCAGTTCACAGAGTTTTTGGACCTTGATATTGACTCGGACACTGCGTCAGAATCAGCACCAAAAAACTTCCAAAACCGCCTCCCATTGATTTAATCTGAAATCAATGGGAGCCAGTCGCGGAAAAAAGAAAAAGCAGCACGTCCTTTCTTGCCGCGGTTCCGCCTCTGACCTCCCATCGAAATCAATGGGAGGCAGAAAATGCATTTTTCGCTGCCTTTTTTGTCTGCTGTCCTCAATCGCCGCGGGCAAAAAACGCAGCAAAAAACGCGGCAAGATAGTGTGGGCAGGTCAAAATCTGCCTCAAAATTCTTTAAGGAATTTTGAGGCAGATTTTTTTGGCCTGCAAAAATACTCTGTGTGAACAGGGCCATACATAAACAGCACTTTCAGACACTTTACTCACTGTGTCAGAAGAGCTGCTCCCTCTCCAGTCCTCGTCAGGCGATGTCTTCGGTCCAGATGTCGTCCTTCACCTCCAGGCTCCAGAAAATTGCGGGGATCGAAGAACTCCTGCCGTCGCGCAAGAACTGGACTCCTCCCCCTCTCCTTACGCAGCTACGCTCTGGAGGAGGAGAAGAAGGAGGAGGCGGAGGCGGAGTCGGACGAGGAGGCGCTGGACGAGGAGGCCGAGGAGGAGGACGAGGAGGCGGAGGACGAGGAGTCGGAGGCGGGCCAGCAGGTAATTAGACTGTGCGCCGCTGTTCTTCCCAGTTGATTGGTCGCTGTACTTTTGGTGCGTGCGCACCGCATCCCTCTCGGCGGCGGGCACGAGCGGGTTGCTTTCCAGCCTTCCCCAGGTCGTTCGCGCGTGAGCGCGCGTTTGCGGTAACGAGCGCGCCGGCGCGCGCTTGCGGTCGCGCGCTGTGTTTCGCGGCAGTGTTAGATGAGAGGGGGGCCCGCAGCTCACAGCGGTGTTTGATGAGAGGGGGGCCCGCAGCTCACGACATTGCTTTGGTGAAAAGAACAGGCCCCATTGCAGGGGCCTGTTTTTTTCTAACAAAGGCAAGTCGCGGCAGTTGCCGGGCCCCCCTTTCAATTAAGTTTGGCCGGGCCCCCTACAGTAGTACCCCTAATACCCCCCTGATGGCGGCCCTGCCAGTTGCTATTGCAGCCATCAGCACCCCAGTGATTGCATCACTGATGTGACAGCAGCTAAAAACCCTTCAGATGCTGCAATCTCTATTGAGCACAGAATCTGAGGGGTTAATTGGCCGGATCGGAGACTAGCTCCGGTCCTGGCCATTACAGCAGAGTGTCAGCTGCAACATACAGCAGACACCCGGCGGTGATGGTGCAGGCTCAGCTCCTGAGCCCGCACTATCGCCGGGACGTAACTGTACTACGCTTTGTCAGAACCCCTACTTGACAGCGCCGTATATACACGGCAGATGTCGGGAAGGAGTTAAACAGTGGCAGAGAGAAGGCAGACCTGGGGGCCTTCGTTAGGCCCCTGGGCTGACATGAAAACAATCGGCACCTCGCATTTCCCGGCCGTCAGTCCAGGGTGTCAGCTTTAATACACAGCTGACCGCCGCAGCGTATGGAGAGAGCTCTAAAGCCGCTCAATACTTCACCCACCGCACCAGAACGTGCTATTACATTGTGGTGCGCAAAAGTTAAAAGGCTGTGTCTGTATAATAAATATGATTTATATAGCGCCATCTACTTCCGCAGCGCTTTACATAGCACAGTATTACATAGCACAATATTACATAGCACAATATTACATGCACAATGTAACAATACATTAGATAATTACATAAGATGTGTGGTACCGATATGTGAAACAGTGTTGACAAGATACATTAGGTAGGAGCCCTGTCCATACGAGCTGCAATCTATAAGGAACAGGGAAGAAATAGAAGAGGTCAAGGAAAATAATAGGCAGTTCTAGAAAGGTCAGGTGGAGACAGGGCTGGAATAGTGGTAGAGGGTCCCATAGGGCGTTATACACTTGTCAGGAGAGGTACGATTTCAATGAGGATTGGACCATATTGTAAGGAATAAGAGGGAATACCAAAATAGAGGGAAGACACAAGAGAAGTCTTATATCTGACAGTGTGAGGGGGTGATTGGAGTGGAAGAGAGATAGGGAGATAGAGAGGGAGAGAGGTAGGTAGATACTATAGATAGGTACTGTGGCTAGATATTGTAGATAGATAGATAGATAGATAGATAGATAGATAGATAGATAGATAGATAGATAGATAGATAGATAGATAGATAGATAGATAGATAGATAGATAGATAGATAGATAGATAGATAGATAGATAGATAGATAGATAGATAGATAGATATGAGATAAGAGGAGATAGATAGGTAGATAGATAGATAGATAGATAGATAGATAGATAGATAGATAGATAGATAGATAGATAGATAGATAGATAGATAGATAGATAGATAGATAGATAGATAGATAGATAGATATGAGATAGATAGATATGAGATAGATAGATATGAGATAGATAGATAGATAGATAGATAGATAGATAGATAGATAGATAGATAGATAGATACTGTAGAGAGATAGAAACTATAGATAAATAATACAGATTATATATTTTTTACATCATACCAATTTCGATAATACTCATTCTATTTAAAGAAATGTGGACTTTTGTCTTAAAACTCTTGTCCACTTTCTAGAATCTTTGTTAGATGGGTCCCCCACCAACGATTTTCTAATAACAGGGTGTTCCTCTGTTGGGACTCTCATTGTTCAGCTGTTATCTGCTTGGGAACTTATCAGAAATTGTTCAGTCCCCTGTAGAACTGCCACAGAGGATATTTACTCATTATAAGGTGTCTATTGACATAATGGGCTACCCATGTACGTGGACGTGCCGGGTTCTCAAGATGGAGAGTTGCTGTTTGTTCCGATTGAATAAATGGGATCGATACAAAACAAAAAGGTAGGGAAAGAAAGTTTGTCTTCTCTTTTTAAGTTCAGTACTTTAGATCTAGTTGTTGGATCAGCTATTAAAAAAATTGCCATATTATAGAAACAGGACCCAGATATAAAGGAAGTGGCTAGTCGTAGACCTCTTGTGCCATTCAGACGGAGTAGGAATATAACGGATGTTTTGGTAAAAAGTTGGATAGAATGATTCCGAAAGGAAACCACATATGTGGTCAACGTAATAATTGTCGCTTCTTTCTAAAGTCCAAACAATTGGTAATTGGAGGAATTACGGTCCCAGGTAACGATTCATGAACTGTAAATCTTCTTTCGTAGTATATGTTATCTTCTGCCCTTGTGGCCATCTTTATATACCGTAGGTAAAACAATACGGTGTCTTCATGTAAGACTTAGGGAATACTGCAGGTCCGTTATTACAGTTAAAGTCTCCCCACGGCTTATCCAACATGCAAGAAAAATGCATGGGGGGGGGGGTGATATAGATGTATTAACCTTTGCAGAAGGGATTGAAAAAGTTGACATGCCACGAATAGGTGGTGATCGTCATAAGATAGTCGTAAGAAAAGCCACGCGATGGATAAACAAAACCAATGCTCTAGATAGTCTGGGTAATAACGATCGCAATGATCGTAGTGTGTTTTTATAAATCACCGCCACTTTTGATACTATGTCTTCTTTTAAATTGTTTGTTGTATTGTTATTATGGCATTGACCTCAGACGCGGAGCGCGCTGATGCCGTGACATTATTAATGGCTCGAGAAGCACGTATCGACGCAAAACAGGCAGATGTCTTTCCGACCATTGGTATTGGAAATATTCTTGTCATGGTTGGCTATAGTGTTCCGTAATGAAAACCCTTCTGGAAAGAATAAAACAAGAACACGGCCATGTTGCTTCATGCACAATAATAGGAAATGCTACGTGCAGTACTAGAAAACACCACTTTTAGATATTGGACAATTT